>NW_022681471.1:88442576-88464248 GCF_009764315.1 Trachypithecus francoisi
TGCCTGTAATCCCAGCACTTTGGAGGCTGAGGTGGGAGGATCCCTTGACCCCGGAGTTTGAAGCCAGCCCGGGCAACCTAGCGAGACTCGTTTCTACAAAAATTTAAAAATTGCCGGGGCCGGGCACAGTGGCTCATGCCTGTAATCCCAGCACTTTGGAGGCCGAGGTAGGCGGTCATCACAAGCTCAGGAGATCAAGACCATCCTGGCTAACACGGTGAAACCCCGTCTCTACTGAAAATACAAAAAATTAGCCGGGCGTGGTGGCACGCACCTGTAGTTCCACCTACTCGGGAGGCTGAGGCAGGAGAATGGCGTGAACCCGGAAGGCGGAGCTTGCAGTGAGCTGAGATTGTTCCACTGCACTCCAGCCTGGGTGACAGAGAGACACCATCTCAAAAAAAAAAAAAAAAAATCCTCCTGCCTCAACTCCCAAACTGCTGACTACAGGCGTGAGCACTGTACCCAGCCAGGAGATGATTTTTTTTAATGGTTAGATTCTGGAGATATTTGAAGATAGGGACTGGATGGGTTCCCGAAAAAGAGGATGTCAGCTAGAGAAGAGGCCTGAGGACATTTCGGGTTCTAAAACAAGAGAAAGGACAGGCAGATGAGTCAGGCAAGTGGGAAGGGAAGTGTGCGGATTCCTGAGTGAAGGAGTGATGGATGAAGGAGCATGCGTGAGTCTCTTGAAGTAAGGACCCCCTGGTCTTCTGGACTCTGGTCACTAAATAGTCTTCAGAGGGTAGTTCAGCCAGACCCTGTGAATGAACCGCCAAGGAGCCCCAAAAGTACTGCGAAGAGAGGGAGTGTGAGGATATGAGTTTTAGTATGTAAAAGGTTTTCCTAAAACCTGTAGCATTTTCTGGTAGTGGAAAAAAGAAGGAAATGAAAGGAAAGGAAAGGGAAGGGAGGAAGGAAAAGGAGGGGAGGGGAGGGAAGGGAAAGGAAAGGAGGAAAGGAAGGAAAGAAAGGGAGGACGGGGGAGGAAGGAAGGAAAGAAGGAAAGAAGAAAGGAAGGAAGGAAGGAAAGAGAAGAAACAAAACTAGCAGGTTTTCTGTTTTTTTTTTTTTTTTTTTTTTTTTTTTGACAGGTCTGGCTCTGTCACCCAGGCTGTTAGCCAAGATGGTCTTGATCTCCTGACCTCGTAATCTGCCCCCTCAGCCTCCCAAAGTGCTGGGATTATAGGTGTGAGCCACCGCGCCCGGCAGGAGGATCTCTTGAGGCCAGGAGTTTGACACCACCTGAGCAACATAGCGAGACCCCGACTCTACCAAAAAAAAAAAGAAAAACCCAAACAAATAAAAATCACTTCCCCTGTCCCACCATCACACTTGCGTGGACCACTGCAGTGGCCTCCCCTTCACTGGTCATCTGTTTCCACCCTCGCTCTGACAGTGTATTTTCCATGCAGTGGCCAGAGGGAGCCTGTTAAATCCTAAATCAGATCACGTCCCTCCTCTGCCCACAACCTTCCTTCAGCTGCCTATCACTCAGAGTAAAGACAAAGCCCTTGCCCTGGCCTGCCAGACCCCACCCATGTATACCCCTTGCTTCCCCCACTGACTTCCTTGCTGTTCCTCACACACACCAGGCACATTCATGCATTAGGGCCTTTGCACTGGCTGATGCCTCTGCCTGGTGTGCCCTTCCTCCACTGGCTAGCTGTGTGGCTCACTCATCTCTTCAGATCTGTGCTCAAGACCCTTCTCAGTCATACTTTCCGGGACCACCTCATTAGACATCAGAAGCTGCCCCAGCAATTTCTTTTTTTTCAAGTCAGACTTTCACTCTGTCACCCAGGAAGGAGTGCAGTGGCGCGATCTCGGCTCATGCAACCTCTGCCTTTGGGTTTAAGCAATTCTGGTGCCTCAGCCTCCCGAGTAGCTGGGACTACAGACATAGGCCACCATGCCCGGCTAATTTTTGTATTTTTAGTAGACACGGGGTTTTGCCATGTTGGCCAGGCTGGTCTCGAACGCCTGACCTCAGTGATCCGCCTGCCTCGGCCCCCCAAAGTGCTGGGATTACAGGGGTGAGCCACTGTGTCCAACCTGCCCCAACAGTTTTTATCTGCATTCCCTCTTTTCTGTGTTTTCTTTTTCTCCAAACCATTTATCAGCCTGTAACATACTTAATATTTTACCTACTTAGTTTTATTTATTTTCTATCTCTCCCACTAGAATGACAATTCCACAAACAGGTATGCTTATCTCTTTTGCTCAGTGCTATCTCTCCAGTGCCTGGAACAGTGCCTGGCACACAGTAGGTGCTTAACATACATTTTTAGTTGACTGAATGATGGAGGGGCACAGAAACAGAGGAAATTTGACCTTGTCCCGCCTACCCTGCCATGAGCTATGCTTCAATTGAGATGATTTGCCTTATTTATTTATTTATTTATTTATTTATTTTGTGGAGGGGAGGTTTCACTATGTTGCCCAGGCTGGTCTTGAACTCTTCGATCTACTAGATCCAAGGTAGAAAGTGCTAAATACCCTGAGAGTGAGACTAGAGAAGGCTCTCCGGGAAGAGGTAGTATCGCCTGGTGCTGATCCTGGAAGGTCTGATGGGAATGAGAGATTCTGGGATTCTGCGAGGCCCAGGAATTGAGGAAACAGCAGGCAGCAACTGGAGGAGTGAGGCGAGTTAGGAAAGGATGAAGATGATGGCATCACTGACAAGGAGAAATCTGTCAGGAGCCTTGAATCCCAAGGGGATGATCCTAGATTCCGTGCTCAGAGGTGTCATACCCTGGTCATAGGCCTCTGACCGAACAGCTCAGAGATCTCACACCTTACATAAACACCCATGCATGGCTTCAATACAATAACGAAGATCCCGTATTCATAGAGAGGTTATGCATTTATTAGGCCAGCTTGGATGACATACAGACATGTAGGTTTGGTCCCAAACCTGTCTTGGGTCCCCCCTGAGCAGGATGTGTGAAGTGACTAAGTCTTCAGTCCTCAGAGGTCTCTGGGCCTGGGTGGGGGTTTGCAGGAAGGAAAGGAGAGGGCGACATCGAGGGGGACAGAATGGAGGAGGTCTAGCCTCCGTCACGAGGAGATGTAGTTTGACACCTCAATCAGGTTTCTGTCAGGGTCTCGGAAGTAGATGGACATAATAGGCCCTTTTGCCCCTGTTCTGGGGACTGGCCCCTCCTCAATAGGGACATCACAAGCCTGAGGTGGGAAGAAAAAACAAAAGTCATTCATCAAAGTCTGTGTGAGACCAAAATTTAATTCTTTTTTTTTTTTTTTTTTTTGAGACAGAGTCTTACTCTGTTGCCCAGGCTGGAGTGCAGTGGTGAGATCTCAGCTCACTGCAACCTCCTCTGCCTCCCAGGCTTAAGCAATTCTCCCACCTCAGCCTCCTGAGTAGCTGGGATTACAGGCACATGTTTCCATGCCCAGCTATTTTTCATAGAGATGAGGTCTTACTGTGCTGCCCAGGCTGGTCTCGAACTCCTGACCTCAAGTGATCCGCCCGCCTAAAGAGCTGGAATTACAGGCATGAGCCATTGCACCCGGTCTGTAAAATTTAATTCCTTATAGTGGCCCAGAAGACCTTAGAACACCACTGTATCTTTCTGACCTCATCTCCTGTCATCCTCCCCTCCATCACTCTGTTCCAGCCACTTATCAGCTAGATGGCCTTGGGCACAGTACCTAACTACCCTGTACTTTGGTCTCCTCATCTGTAAAATGGGAAGGATAATAGTGCCTAGTATTATCTAGTAAGTGGCAGAACCAGAATTCGAACCCAGGCAGTCTGGGTCAACGACCATACTCTTAACCCCTATGCTTCACCCATTTTCCTTCCAAACCAGTCTTTTTCACTGACACTTCCCAAAGAAGGAGTGTAGGTTATTTGCACAGAATATATAAGACCTCAATCCGTGTTCTGCAAAAGGGAAACTAATATCCCTTTATTTATTGTAGAGACAGGGCCTTGCTCTGTCACCCTGACTGGTATGCAGTGGCGCGATCACAGCTCACTACAGCCTCAACCTGGGCTCAAACGATCCTCCTACCTTTTAGCCTCCCAAGTAGCTGAGACTATAAGCACACACTGCCATGTCCGGCTAATTTTTTTTGTATTTTGTGTAGACACAGGGTCTCACCATGTTACCCAGGCTGGTCTCAAATTCCTGGGTTCAAGTGATCCTCCCTCCTTGCCTCCTAAAGCACTGGGATTACAGGCACGAGCCACTGTGCTCCTGGCCTTATTTTAATTTTTTAGAGACAGGGTCTTGCTGTATCACCCAGGCTGGAGTGCAGTGGCGTGATCATAGCTCACTGCAGCCTCAGCTTCCTGGGCTCAAGTGATCCTCCCACTTCACCCTCTTGAGTAGCTAGGATTACGGGCATGCATTACCACGCCTGGCTAATTTTTTAATTTTTGTAGAGATGGGATCTCACTATGTTGCCCAGGTTGGTCTGGAACTCCTGGCCCAAATGATCCTCCCACCTCAGCCTCCCAAAGTGCTGGGATTACAGGCGTGAGTGACCATGCCCAGCCAATGCCTCTTCTAGATGACATCATTTTAAGTATTACAGAGACACTGGATTAAATAACAGCAAATCAGAAATTATTCCCTCTTCAATCTTCTTTCAGTCCTCCTTGTTATACAAAGAAGGTGGATGCTAACAAGTTCTTAGTATCTCTTTAACCACCTGCCATATCTCCCTTTGTAATGTTAGGGCCAGGGAGTACAGGGAACAGAAGTGGCTAGAATCTAATGACATTGTTATGCTTTTATAGCTGTTGGTTTTTACAGTTACTTTTCCTTTATGCCAAGACATAATGGGTTTTTCATGTACTTGGATGAATATTTTCTTTTTGTATAAATGTATTTAGGGCTGGGCACGTGGCTGATGCCTGTAATGCCAGCACTTTGGGAGGCCAAGGTGGGTGGAGCACTTGAGGTCAGGAGTTTGAGACCATCCTGGCCAACATGGTGAAACCCCATCTCTACTAAAACTACAAAAACTAGCCAGGTGTGGTGGCACGCGCCTGTAGTACCAGCGACTTGGGAGGCTAAGACAGGAGAATCGCTTGAACCTGGGAGGTGGAGGTTGCAGTGACCCTGAGATCACGCCACTACACTCCAGCCTGGGCGACAGAGCAAGACTCTATCTCAAAAAAAAAAAAAAAGTATTTAAGTGTATAAATGTAGGTTTTTTTTGTTTCTTGTTGGTTTGTTTTACAATGGGGATGCTTAGTTCTCTTTTTAAATACATTTATTTTCATGAAAAAATTATGTCAGTCAAAATAGTGAGTACATAACTGTGTGCAGGCATTATCTGGTTGTGGTAAAACTTGTTACCTCTCTGGTCATGCTTCTGTTTTCACTGTTTGCAGCAGCTTTTGCAAAAAGAAGAGAAGTCCCACTCACCTTGAGGTGCTGGATCATTTCCTCCAAAGGCACCTCTGTTATCAGACATATGTCCAGGGAGCCAGGAACTGGGTGAGCGGCTTTGGGTTCAAATTCCTTTCCCACCTCGTGGAGGTTAAATTTCTGGTCTCCAAAACACAGTGCTTTCCGGTCTTCCTACTTGGCGGGGAAGGGCAGAGACAACAGCCTAGAATTAAACCTCCAAGGTGAGTGTGAGATGAAGCCTTTGCACCCATCCCAACAAGGTTTTAAAAAAATAAAAACTAGAATGGGGCTACTACACAACAACCTTTTGCCCCACCCAAGTCTCATTCCTTAGAGGCAAGTGTATGAGTTCATATCTCCCTGAAATTATTTCCGTATCTCCAAATAGTGTTTATACCACCCAAGGCAGAGTTAGCAATTTGCCTACCGAGTATACATTTCCCCTTTATTTCTTATAAACAACAGAAATTTCAGTGGGGTCAACTGTGTGCCCAACTTAAAAAACCTACATTTCCAGCACGTCTGGAGGCCACATTAGCTGGACTGGGCAATGAGATGTGGGCAGAGGTGTGGGTGGGGCTTCCAGGAACCTCCCTACCCCACTGTGCTGGCCCTTATTGCCCATTCACTTCCTCTTGCTTCCCAGCCACTGCCCATGACCTGACTACCTCTGGACTGGTTGTTCAGTGAGAGGAAAAGAAAACTCTGTCTTGTTTAACCCACAGTTAGTTAGTTGAGTTTTCTCCTATGTGCCTCCAAAGTCCCTAACTGATGCACCACTGTTTATTTTATTTATTCATTATTTTTTGAGACAGAGTCTTGTTCTGTTGCCCAGGCTGGAGTGCAGTGGCGCAATTTTGGCTCACTGCAACCTCCACATTCCTGGTTCAGGTGATTCTTGTGCCTCAGCCTCCGGAGTAGCTGGGACTACAGACGCACGCCACCATGTCCAGCTAATTTTTATATTTTTAGTAGAGATGGGGTTTTCTGTGTTGGCCAGGCTGGTCTCGAACTCCTGACCTAAGGTGATCTGCCCACCTCGGCCTCGCAAAGTACTGAGATTACAGGCGTGAGCCACTGTGCCTGGTCTCTTTTTTTTTTTTTTTTTGAGACAGAATCTTGCTCTGTTGCCCAGGCTTCAGGGCAGCGATCACGGCTCACTGCAGCCTCATCCTCCCAGGCTCAAGTAATCCTGCAACCTCAGCCTCTGAGTAGCAGAGACCACAGGCACACCCCACCATGCTTGGCTAATTTTTAAATTTTTTCTAGAGACCGGATCTCCCATGTTGCCCAGGCTGGTCTCGAACTCCTGGCTCAAGTGATCCCCGCCTCAACCTCCCAAGTGCTGGGATTACAGGTGTGAGCCAGTGTGCCCAGCCGCATCACTATTTCTTGATTTAGCAACTTGAGATATTTCCTATCATCTCCCTGCTATGATAAATGAGAATTTAGCTCATTCACATTACTACCTCTTCCAACACAATTGATTATCATTTTTAGTTTCTCTTTTAGCTAACCCACTTGCATGTTTATTTTATTTATTTAATTTTTTAAGAGACAGAGTCCCGGCCGGGCGCGGTGGCTCAAGCCTGTAATCCCAGCACTTTGGGAGGCCGAGACAGGCGGATCACGAGGTCAGGAGATCGAGACCATCCTGGCTAATACGGTGAAACCCTGTCTCTACTTAAAAATACAAAAAAAAACTAGCCGGGCGACGAGGCGGGCGCCTGTAGTCCCAGCTACTTGGGAGGCTGAGGCAGGAGAATGGCGTAAACCCGGGAGGCGGAGCTTGCAGTGAGCTGAGATCCGGCCACTGCACTCCAGCCTGGTGGCAGAGCAAGACTCCGTCTCAAAAAAAAAAAAAAAAAAAAAAAAAAAAGAGACAGAGTCCCGTTCTATCACCCAGGCTGGAATGCAATGGTGCAATCATGGCTCACTGCAGCCTTGACTTCCTGGTCTCAAGCAATCCTCCTGCCTCAGCCTCCTGAGTAGCTGGGATTACAGGTGCGCACCACCATGCCTGGCTAATTATAAAACTTTTTTTTTTTTTTTTTGTAGAGACAATAGTCTCAGTATGTTGCCCAGGCTGGACTCCAACTCCTGAGCTCAAGCAATCCTCCTGCCTCATCCTCTCAAAGTGTGGGATTGCAGGCATGAGCCACCACGCCTGGCTGCAAGTTTATTTTTGTAGATCAACTGCAGACTAACAGCCCTGCCATGTTCTTCATGGCTCCTCCCTCTCCTGGACCTCTCAACATGTGCCATTTTTTAAAAAATCTCTTTTATATCACTATGAATGATACCACATCCATCCAATCAGAAAATGACTTTATTTCACTTCTTTTTTTTTTTTTTTTGAGACGGAGTCTCGCTCTGTTACCCAGGCTGGAGTGCAATGGTGAGATCTTGGCTCACTGCAACCTCTGCCTCCTGAGTTCAAGCAATTCTCCTGCCTCAGCCTCCCGAGTAGCTGGGACTACAGGCGCAAGCCACCATGCTTGGCTAATTTTTGTAGTTTTAGTAGAGATAGGGTTTCAGCATGTTGTCTAGGCTGGTCTTGAACTCCTGACCTCAAGTGATCCACCCATCTCAGCCTCTCAAAGTGTTGGGATTACAGGTGTGAGCCACCACGTCTGGCCAATTTATTTCACTTTTGGACTTGAAGATAGTTTGGCTCAGTGTACAATTGTAGGTTGCAGCTTATTTTCCCATAGCCTTTTAAATATGTTGCTTCATTGTCTTCCCCAAATGTGGTGTTGCTGTTAAGAAGTCTGATGTTCATCTGCGTTTTCTATTATTTGGTTGGTGATACATCCATCTTCCACTACTGCAGCTTTAGGATTTTTCTTAATCCTAATGTTCTGAAATTTCACTCCATTGTGTCCAAGTCCAGAGGTTGAGGCATCATACACCTCGTCACCATTGGCCCACGCAAGGACTATCTCTTGTTTTATTTATCTTTTTCTCTTCATTCTCCATTCCCATCTCTACCTTAAGCAACCATTACAATGTGTTTGATGTGTATCCTTAGGTTTTCATAAATTGCTGTAAAAAGTGTGTTACTGTTTTATGTGTGTGTATTGTAAAGGGTAGCATGCTGTAGACCTGATGGTTTCTTCATTTTTCACTCAGCACGTTCTTTTCAAGACCCATTCATGTTGCTGTGTACACATCCAGTCTGATGTTGCATAATACTACATTTCTGCATAAGGTTCCATGTTAGATTTAACGTTTTTACCCAAATAGAAAAAATTGGCCGGATGTGGTGGCACGTGCCTACAGTCTCAGCTACTCAGGAGGGTGAGGCAAGAGAAGCACCTGAGTCCGGGAGGTTCAGGCTGTGGTGAGCCATGATCGCAACATTGCAGTCCAGCCTGGGCAACAGAGCGAGACCCTGTCTAAAAAAATTTTTCTTCTCCTGTTTGTGATTCCTCGAGCCCTTTCTATTTAAGTTATATGTGTGTGTGTGTCGGGGGGGGAGGTGTTCATGTGTACTTAATTGTTTTAGAGCGGTTTTAGGTCCACAGCAAAAGTGAACAGAAGGTATAGGGATATATACACCTTGCCCCCACATATGCACAGCCTCCCCCACTTCTTTTACTTAGTAATGGGCATTTAAGTTTCCTCCATGTCTTTTCATGGATTGATAGTCCATTTATTTTATTTAATTAATTTATCTATTTGAGACAGAGTTTTGCTCTGTCGCCCAGGCTGGAGTGCAATGGGGCAATCTTGGCTCACTACAACCTCCGCCTCCTGGGTTCAAGTGATTCTCCTGCCTCAGCCTCCTGAGTAGCTGGGATTACAGGCACCCGCCACCATGCCTGGCTAATTTTTGTATTTTTAGTGGAGATGGGATTTCACCATGTTGGCCAAGCTGTTCTCAAACTCCTGACTCAGGTGGTCCACCCGCCTCAGCCTCCCAAAGTGTTGGGATTACAGGCGTGAGCCACCGCACCTGGCAGATAATCCATTTATTTTTATCACTGAATAATATTTCATTGTCTGGATGTGCCACAGTTGATACAGCCATTCACTTACTGAAGCACATCTTAGGCATTTTTTGCTTTCTTTGCATTTGCCTTTTTTGAAGTTGTTCCAAATTCTCAAGGATAGTTCAATTGATGGAAACCTCTTTTTTCCCTTGGATCTGTCTTTCCTGGGGTCTTTCTTACACCTGTACCAAACTGGACTGATTGTTCTCTAAGTACCTTTCTGGGATCCTCCTCTTGGGATCTGTTGTGGCCTGACTTCCATATTCTGAGATTAGTCATCTTTTTTTTTTGAAATGGAGTCTTGCTTTGTCACCCAGGCTGGAGTGCAGTGGTGCAATCTCGGCTCACTGCAACCTCTGCCTCCCAGAGTGCTGGGATTACAGGCGTGAGCCACCGTGCCCGGCCAGTCCCCCATTTTGATATAGCATACCCTTAAGTAATTTTCAAAGCAAGTGGCAAATTTTCTAAGACTTCGCATGACTAAGAATGCTTTTATTCTACATTTACCTTTTTGTTTGTTTGTTTGTTTGTTTTTGATACAGTCTTGCTCTGTCACTCAGACTAGATAGTGCTGTGGTGCAATCTCAGCTCACTGCAACCTCTGCCTCCCAGGCTCAAGCAATTCTCATGCCTCAGCCTCCCAAGTAGCTGGGATTACAGGCGTGCACCAGCATGCACGGCAAATTTTTGTATTTTTAGTAGAGACGAGGTTTTGCCATGTTGGTTAGGCTGGTCTCAAACTCCTGACCTGGAGTGATCCACCCACCTCGGCCTCCCAATGTGCTGGGATTATAGGCATGAGCCACCGCACCTGGCCCTACATTTACCTTTGGTTAATAGTTTGGTTGGACATAGAATTCTAGGTGGAAAATTTTCCCCTCAGAGTCTTGAAGGTGTCCTTTTATCTTTTGGTCTCTGGTCTCTTGGAAAATCTGGTATTTGTTTGTTTGTTTTTCCTTGTAGATAATCTACTTTTTAATCTCTATGAAAGCTCTTAGCATCTACTTTTTCAGTTTGATGTTCTGTAATTTCATAAGGATCCATTTAAGTGTCAACATGCTGGATACTTGGTTAACCTTTTTCATGTGGCGACTGCAGAGTTCTCTTGCATTGTTTCTATGATAATTTCCTCCTCTCCTTTTTCTCCATTGTCTCTCTGGAAGTCCATATATTCAATCTGGAATCTCCTCTATTGATCTCTTTATATTTTCTCTCAGATTTCCTGTGGTTTTCCTTTTAGAGTTAAGTTGTATGTTAAAGTGTTATCAACAAATTTTAGCCCACCTGAATTTTGACATTTGGGAAAGTGCTTACCTTAAAAGTCATGACCTCCATGCCCAGGATCTTGGAATAAAACTTGGTGGTGTCTTTGATGCTCTTCACCGTCATCACGATGTGGTCAAGTCTACGGATAAGACGTGGGGGAGGGGTCTGACTGCTGTCGCTCCATGACTAAAAAAAGAAAAAAAAGTCAGAGGAGACCACATTGCCACTTGTCACACCCGTGTTTTCTTCTCCTTACCTCCCCCTACCTCCCCAATTACTCTACTCTACTTCCTCCTCACCCTCTTTCAAGGGGAAAGGCCTGAGAGAATACTTATTGGTAGAGTCTTACTGCCCATGTGTGGATTCACGAGAGCCCCTGTGTCTGCCATGACCACTCTCCACTGTTTTCTTGTTCCCTTTCTTTTCTTTTTTTTCCTTTTTTTTGAGACAGAGTCTCACTCTGTTGCCCAGGCTGGAGTGCAGTGGCACAATCTCAGCTCACTGCAACCTCCGCCTCCTGGCTTCAAGCGATTCTCCTGTCTCAGCCTCCTGAGTAGCTGGGACTACAGGTGTGCACCACCACGCCCAGCTAATTTTTGTATTTTTAGTAGAGACAGGGTTTCACCATTTTGATCAGGCTGGTCTCAAACTCCTGACCTCAAGTGATCTGCCTGCCTCGGCCTCCCAGAGTGCTGGGATTACAGGGGTGAGCCACTGCACCTGGCCTTCTTGTTCCCTTTCTCCTCTTCCAGAAGTGAAGATTAGTGGAGTGGAGACCAAGACAATGCCCTCCCCTGTTTTCCCCTAAATAGAATTCATCTGTTTCCAAGAAGTGACAAGACACAGAGGAGGCCCAGTTCTGTGAATTGACCAATTTTACCCAGCCCCCTCCTTTCTCATTCTGCAGCTTCAGTCACAGAGAACAGGACAAGAAGGGGGCATCTCAGAAGAAATGAAGGTTTCTGGGCATGCGTGTTTACAGATCCACCTTGACACCCAGAGGGAGGACTATTACCACCTCTTCCACTTTCCCGCCATCAGCACACTTCCCATCAGATCTTTCTCTTGACTTGAATATTTAGTAATTTGTGTATTTACAGTATCTCTGCTACAGGATTATAAAGCACCTGTGGTCTGGCACTATAAGCAATGGAGTATAATGCTTAAAAGAATAGATTCTGGCGGTGGCGCCTGGAATCTCAGCACTTTGGGAGGCTGAGGCAGGCAGATCCCTAGAACCCAGGAGTTTGAGATCAGCCTGGGCAACACAGTGAGACCCTGTATCTACAAAAAAAATACAAAAATTAGCTAGGTTGGGGGACACTCACGTGTAGTTCCGGTTACTTGGGGACCTGAGGTGGGAGGATCACTTGAGCCTGGGACTGGAGATTGCAATGATCTATGATCACGCAACCAGACTCCTAGGTGACAGAGCAAGACCATGTCTCAAAAAATAAATAAATAAATAAATAAATAAATAAAAATAAAAGATTCTGGAGCCAGACTGACATTTAAATAATTTCTCTAATTTCTCTGTGCCTTGGTTTCCCCTTCTATAAAATGAGCATGATTTTATACATATAGGAGTATTGTGAGAGTTTTTAAAAAGTACTGTTTTTAAGGGCATAGAACAATGCCCGATACATATCAAGTGCTATAAAAGGATTGATGATGATGATGTGTGGTTATCTTCTTAAAATCTAGACTCAGTTACAATGACCCCCTATCTCTACAGCCTCATCCATTGCTCTTGAACTCCAATCTACACTGTCCTTTTGCCTGTTCCTCATAAGGAGCACCCTTGTACCTTTCATTTCAGGGCCTTTGCAGATGGTAATGCCTGTCTCCCTGACTAGAATGTAAGCTTCATAAGAGAAAGGGCTTCTGTTTGTTTTGTTCCCCATTCTTTCCCAAACAACTGGTTCAATCATATTTGTTCAATAAATAAATATCTACGGAACAACTAGGGACAGTGCTTGGCACAAAGTCTGACTAATTTCTATTCTGTTCTATCCAATTCAATTGGATTCCATTCTACCCTTTGCTATTTTATTATTTTCTATTCCACTGCATTTAGTTCCATTGAAACCAGCCCATTTTAAACAATTGATTTCACTGAGCTCCAGCTAAAAAAGAAATCCTGTACCATTCTATTTTCCTGAGTGGAGGAGGCATTAGCGAAGTTGCTGAGTTCTGCTCTCCCAGTGGATACAAAAGATCCACATGGACATAGGAACTGCAGAAAGAGAAAATGACCAACATTTTGGCTCCATTGAAAATAAAGTCATATGTTGAAAAAAATTTTATTAACTTTCTTTTTTAATTCCCTTTTTGAGACAGGGTCTTGCTTTGTTGCCCAGCCTGGAGTACAGTGGCATGATCACAGCTCACTGCAGCCTCAACCTCCTGGACTCAAGCAATCCTCCTACTTCAGCCTCTCTAGTAGCTGGGATTACAGGTGTGTGCCACCATGCCCAACTATTTTTTGTTTTCTTTTTTCATTTTTTTGTAGAGGTGAGGGCTCACTGTGTTTCCCAGGCTGGTCTTGAACTCTTGGGCTCAAGCGATCCTCCCTCCTCAGCCTCCCAGAGTGTTGGGATTACAGGCATGAGCCACTGCACCCAGCCCTTATTAACCTTCTAACATCTATAGAATCTGTCACAATACCCTATTTACTTTCCTGATAATTGGCAATCTATATATTTTCTCTTAATTTCTCGAGATGAAATAGACATTGCGAATATTTATTATTCCATTCAAAGAATCAACTTTTGACATTGTTGGCTTTATTGTATGTTTGCTTTCTATTTCACCAGTTTCTGCTGTTATAATTTCCTTCCTGGCCGGGCGCGGTGGCTCAAGCCTGTAATCCCAGCACTTTGGGAGGCCGAGACGGGCGGATCACGAGGTCAGGAGATCGAGACCATCCTGGCTAATACGGTGAAACCCTGTCTCTACTTAAAAATACAAAAAACTAGCCGGGCGACGAGGCGGGCGCCTGTAGTCCCAGCTACTCGGGAGGCTGAGGCAGGAGAATGGCGTAAACCCGGGAGGCGGAGCTTGCAGTGAGCTGAGATCCGGCCACTGCACTCCAGCCTGGGTGGCAGAGCAAGACTCTGTCTCAAAAAAAAAAAAAAAAAAAATTTCCTTCCTTCTACTTTCTTAGGTTCCATTTGCCATTCTTTTCCCAATTTCTTGATAGGGAAGCTCAGGTCATTGATTTTCAAGTTTTCTACTTTTCTGATCTATGCATTTAGAACTATAGATTTCCCCTAAGCACTGCTTTGGCCACATCCATATCATTTTGATAGTCTATTGGAAATAAACTCCACCTATTCCTGCCATTATTCAGTTCCCTGCCAGCTCAGATTCACTCCCCAGATCCTGCTTTGCGGACTCGGAGCTCCATCTTTGCAAATTCAAGGATGAGCAGGGATGGCTCTCTTCAAGAACAGGAAGGCCAGCGTGGCTTGGAACCCAAGAGTGAGTAAGAGATGAGTGGGAGGGCAAGGTAGGGTCTGGATCCTGCAGGGTCTTGGAGGTGAAGTTACAAAGCCTGCTTTATAAAATGATGATCAAGATATAGTCATCACACAAAGGACTGGGTGCGGTGGCTCACACCTGTAATCCTAGCACTTTGGGAGGCCGAGATGGGTGGATTACATGAGGTCAGGAGTTTGAGCCTGGCCTACATGGTGAAATCCTGTCTCTATTAAAAATACAAAAATTAGGTGGGCATGGTGGTGTGCGCCTGTAATCCCCTACTAGGGAGGCTGAGGCAGAAGAATCGCTTGAACCTGAGAGGCAGAGGTTGCAGTGACCTGAGATCGCACTGCTGCACTCCACCCCGGGCAGCAAGAGCAAACTTCGGTCTCAAAAAAAAAAAAGAAAAAAAAGACATAGTAATCACACAAGGCTTACTGTGTGCCAAGCCCTGTTTTAACACATTCTACAAAAATGTAATCCATTTCATTTCTCACCACAGCCTATAAAATCCCTATAGTCAGAGTATCCGGAACACCATGTCCTTCCTCCTTTGGCCTCCTCCACAGGGAATGGTTCTGTCTTCCTACAGGGTCCTCTTCAAGGTCCCCTTCAGGTTGCCAGGGGCCTCTGAATTCCTCTCCTAAAGCTCAAGGTCAGCGCTGTGTTTCTTAGCCTCTCTCCACACGGCCTTAATCATGACAGCTTCAGGGACACCCTGCGTGAGTCACCTTTGTATCTCTCCACCTGTCCCTGGTGAACTGGGGGAGGAGCCAGCCCTCAGCCTTGGCCCAGCCCTGCACACCTGAGCACAGGGCCCTCCATGGCTTAGAGCCGGGCCTTTCCATGGGCCTCTGCTGCCCTCTGCTTGTCTCTGAAAGAGAAAGGGAGAGAGGAGGACAGGAAATGGGAGCCGGCAGAGAAGGGAAACAGGTTACTAGACTAGCTTCAGTGTCAACACCCTTGCCCCAGAACCCCAGCGGCCACTTTGTTCACCTGTTTCTCCAAAATCCTGCCCCACATCTTGACTGGCAGCCTGGAGGGCAGATGGCGCAGCATGGCAGTGTAGACATCTTTGTCCAGGGGCCTCCCGACAACCCTCTGGCTCAGCACCTGGAGATCAAGGGGCAGGAATGGGAGGGCACAGGCTGAGGACTGTGGGAGGTGACACAGGTAGGTGGTGCAAATGGAAGGACTTTGACATTAAACTCAGGGCCTCGAAATTAAAAACTTAAAGTGGGTGTGTAAGGGATTACTTCTTGTTAACATTGAAGACTGGGTGCGGTGGCTCACACCTGTAATCCCAGCACTTTGGGAGGCCAAAGCAGGTGGATCACCTGAGGTCAGGAGTTCAAGACCAGCCTGGACAACATGGTGAAACCCTATCTTTACTAAAAATGCAAAACATTAGCCAAGTGTGGTGGCGGGCGCCTGTAATCCCAGCTACTTGGGAGGTTGAGGCAGGAGAATTGCTTGAATCCGGGAGGCAGAGGTTGCAGTGAGCCGAGATGGCGCCATTGTACTCTAGCCTGGGCGACAGAGTGAGACTCCATCTCAATAATAATAATAATACTGAAAAACCACCAAGTATTAAGGGGATCTTATTCTAGGGTGTGATGCCTTGTTCTACTTAGGGGTATGTCTCCAAAGTGTGAGATCTGTGAGCTGTTTGAGAGTGTGTGTCAGGGGTGTGAAGTTGTGAGCTATCTGAGTTAGAGTATGACTGCTCTGACCTATTATGGGTCTGTTTCCAAGCCAAGATCCCTAAACTCTTAAAGAGTTCTGAGCCCCTTGGTCAAGCACGGTGTCTCACGCCTGTAATCCCAGCACTTTGGGAGGCCAAGGTGGACGGATCACTTGAGGCCAGGAGTTCGAGACCAGCCTGGCCAACATGGTAAAGCTCCGTCTCTACTGAAAATACAAAAATTAGCCGGGCATGATGGTGTGCACCTGTAGTCCCGGCTATTCAGGAGCCTGAGGCAGGAGAATAGTTTGAACCCGGGAGGCGGAGGTTGCGGTGAGCTGAGATTGCGCCCTTGCACTCCAGCCTGGGTGATAGAGTGAGACTCTGTTTAAAAAAAAAAAAAAAGTTCTGAGCCCCAGGGTGTGATGTTCCTGAATTATTTTGGGGGATGAGTTTTGGGGGATGAGATTTGCAGTCTTCCTCCTCCTCCCCACTCACCCTCACCTTCCACTGCTGAGAGTCAGAGAACATTCATCAGCCCGGTTGTTGTTCACTTTACCCTGAGCTGAGCTCCCACATCTCTCTTACAAGTTACCTGTCTGGCCCCTGGAGCATGTGAGTTTGAAATTTTTGTTTCTAGTTACCCCCAACACAAACACTTTGTGTTGTGGATATTGTTTTGTTTTTGTTTTTTTGAGACAGGATCTCACTTTGTCACCCATGCTGGAGCCCACTGGTGCCATCATGCAGCCTCAGTGCAGCCTCAAACTCCTGGGCTCAAGGGATCCTCCTGCCTCAGCCTCTTGGGTAGCTGGGACTACAGGTGTGCGTTACCACACTTGGCTAATTTTTATATTTTTAGTAAGGATGAGGTCTTGCTATGTTGCCTACAATTGGCCTCCTTTGGCCTCCTGAAGTGTTGGGGTTACAGGCGTGAGCCACCGCGCCCGGCCAGATATGTTTTTTAAGCATATGATTTTCTTTAAAAAGAGTTACACAAATAATATGTGAATACAGGTTTGTATAAAAGATTTGAAAAACAGGCCGAGGGCGGTGGCTCACACCTGTAATCCCAGCACTTTGGGAGGCTAAGGCGGGTGGATCAATTGAGGTCAGGAGTTCGAGACCAGCCTGGCCAATATGGTGAAACCCCATCTCTACTAAAAATACAAAAATTAACTGAGCATGGTGGCACACACCTGTAATCCCAGCTACTTGGGAGGCTGAAGCACGAGAATCACTAGAACCCGGGAGGCAGAGGTTGCAGTGGGCTGAGATTGTGCCACTGTACTCCAGCCTGGACGACAGAAGGAGACTCTTTGTCTTAAAAGAAAAAAAAAAAAATTTTGAACAATACATCAGTACATGGACTTTAGCAATCATCTCCACCCCCATTTCCCCAAAATGACCACTGGGGTCAAATTCTGGTGTTTCCTTCCAGATTCAGTTCTCTGTGTTTACATAGTGTGTGTGTGCGCACACTACACAGATGCACTAGGTCACTGTAACTGACTCCCCCTTACTTTCCCTGCCTATAGACATCCTGTAGAAGGTAACCCCCCCCCCCGCAGGTACACCACAAGTCCCATCCATTCTGTGTCATGTCCAGTGGGCACTCTGTGCTGTAACATGAACCCCCTATTATTCGTTTCACTCTGTAATAGTCCTTGGCTATCAGTGAACATTTACAAGATTTTCCTGGTGTTTACTCCTACCAGCTTTTTTTTTTTTTTTTTTTTTTTTTTTGAGACGGAGTCTCGCTCTGTCGCCCAGGCTGGAGTGCAGTGGCCGGATCTCAGCTCACTGCAAGCTCCGCCTCCCGGGTTCCTGCCATTCTCCTGCCTCAGCCTCCCGAGTAGCTGGGCTACAGGCCCGCCACCTCGCCTGGCTAGTTTTTTGTATTTTTAGTGGAGACGGGGTTTCACCGTGTTAGCCAGGATGGTCTGGATCTCCTGACCTCGTGATCCGCCCGTCTCGGCCTCCCAAAGTGCTGGGATTACAGGCTTGAGCCACCGCGCCCGGCCTACTCCTACCAGCTTTGTTCTGACAGCTCTGTGCACATGTCCGAGTACTAGAATTAGAAGTGGAATTGCTGGGTGTATTAGACAGAGTTCTCTGGAGAAACAGAACCAGTAGGAGAAACAAAACCAATATGTAATATATTATAAGGAATTGGCTCATGTGATTTTGGAAGCTGAGAAGTTCCACAATCTGCTATCAGCAAGCTGGAGACCCAGGAGAGCCAGTGGTGTAGTTCCAAGAACCAAAGGGCTGATGGTGTTGGCTGGGCATGGTGGCTCATGCCTGCAGTCCCAGCACTTTGGGAGGCCAAGGCGGGCAGATCACTTGAGGTCAGGGGTTCAAGACCAGCCTGACTAACATGGCAAAACCCCATCTCTACTAAAAATACAAAAATTATCCAGGCCTGGTGGTGCATGCCTCTAGTCCTAGCTACTTGGGAGGCTGAGGCAGGAGAATCGCTTGAACCCGGGAGGTGGAGGTTGCAGTGAGCCAAGATTGTGCCACTGCACTTCAGCCTGGGTGACAGAGCGAGACTCCATCTCTAAAAAACAAAACAAACAAAACAAAAAAAAGGGCTGATGGTGTAAGTACCAGCCAAGGACAAAGGACTGGTGTTCCACCTCAAGCAGTCAGAGCAAATTCCACCTTCCTCCATCTTTTTGTTCTATTCAACCTTCAGTGGACTGGGTGATGCCCATTTGCACTGGGCAGAGCCATCTGCTTTACTCAGTCCAACAATTCATATGCTAAACTCATCTGGAAACACCCTCACAGATCCCCCGAGAAATAATATTCAACAGGGCACCCTGTGTCCCAATCAAGTTGACACATAAAATTTACCATCACAAGTCCACCCTTTGTCAACTGTCCTTTTCCACTGTCCTCAGAGATGTCTCAGAAAGAGGTCATAGTGTTTCAGTGTCTGCTTTCAGAGCGTGCCTGCATAACATGCAGAACCATCTGTAAACATGCCCAAGTCTTCTCTTTCTCTGTCAACTAATTGTAGGGAACTCCCCATGAGGCCACAGGTTCAGGCTGGGAGAAACGAGGCAGGGTGGAAGGAGTGGGGACCATGGGCATTTACCTCTTCCTCATGTAACTTACTTGCGTCTTCAGGGCCTGCTTAGGCCTTATCACATATTTCCCATTTCTATTCGACGATGGAGCGCTGCTGTGCACACCGACTCTTGGTTAGTTGGGTAACACCCAGTTCATGATGGGCAGGAATGTAACTTGGTGGCCAATGGTCAAGTATTTATTTCTACTAAGACCCAGTAGCAGACCAACAGCTGTTTCTCTCTCTCTTTTTTTTTTTTTTGAAACAGGGTCTCACTTTGTCACCCAGGCTGGACTGCAGTGGCACAATTACAGCTCACTACAGCCTCGACCTCCTGGGCTCAAGCAATCTTCCCACCTCAGCCTCCTGAGTAGGTGGGACTACAGGCATGCACCACCCCACCCAGCTATTAATACTTTTTGTATTTTTTTGTAGAGATGGATTTTTTTTTTTTTTAGACGGAATCTCGCTCTGTTGCCCAAGCTGGAGTGCAGTAGCACTATCTCTTCTCACTGCAAGCTCCGCCTCCTGGGTTCACACCATTCTCCCGCCTCAGCCTCCCAAGTACTGGGACTACAGGCACCTGTCACCAAGCCCGGCTAATTTTTTGTATTTTCAGTAGAGACAGGGTTTCACCGTGTTATCCAGGATGGTCTCAATCTCCTGACCTCGTGATCCGCCCGCCTCGGCCTCCCAAAGTGCTGGGATTACAGGCGTGAGCCACTGCGCCTGGCCTAGAGATGAATTTTTGCCATGTTGCCCAGGGTGGTCTCGAACTCCTGTGCTCAAGAGAGAGATCTGCTGGTCTCAACCTCCCAAGGGGCTGGGATTAAAGAGTGATCCACCAGCCCAGCCAAGAGCTGTTTCTTAAAAGGAGGGTAGTTATCTGCAGAGAATAGTAGGGCTTTGCTCCAAAATCCTAAAGGAGGCTCACCAAGTTTCATTTGGGAGGCTGAGACGGGTGGATTGCCTGAGCCCAAGAGTTCGAGACCAGCCTCGGGAACATGGGGAAACCCTATCTTTACAAAAATTACAAAAGTTAGCCAGATGTGGTGGTGCACACCTACAGTCAGTCCCAGCTACTAGAGAGGCTGAAGTGGGAGGATCACTTGAGCCTGAAAGGTCAAGACTGCAGTGAGCTGTGATTGTGCCACTGCACTCCAGTCTGGGTGACAGAGCAAGACCCTGTCTCAAAAATAAAACAAAACTTAAAGGGCTAGGCTGTGATTAACCTATAGGGGCCTGCCCAGAGCTTCAAACAGTATCCCTATCTGCCACTGTCACTTCAAGCACCACTGATCTGCTAGGTCCTATGGCCCAAGTGGCACAGCAGCCTGGACGTGTTGTAGAGCCTTCTCCTGTTCTGGGCCCCACATAAAACTTGCAGCTTTTCATGTCATTTGGTAAATGGGCCTGTGTAACACACCCAAATTAGGAATGTGTTGCCTCCAAAATCCAAATAGGCCTGCTAGGCATTGTGCCTCTTTTTTGATTGTAGGAGGGGCCAGATGCAACTACTGACTTATCCTTCACCTTAGAAGGAATATATTGACTGGGCACGGTGGCTCACGCCTGTAATCCCAGCACTTTGGGAGGCCGAGGCGGGCGGATCATGAGGTCAGGAGTTCGAGACCAGCCTGACCAATGTGGTGAAACCCTGTCTCTACTAAAAATACAAAAATAGCCAGGTGCGGTGGCACGTGCCTGTAATCCCAGCTACTCAGGAGGCTGAGGCAGGAAAATCGCTTGAACGGGGAGGCGGAGGTTGCAGTGAGCCAAGATTGCATCATTGCACACCAGCCCGGGAGACAGAGTGAGACTCCATCTCAAAAAAAAAGGAATATGTTGACAGACCCCACACCACTGGACTCCTAGAAATTTCACTGAGGTAGAAGGTTCCTGAATTTTTGTTGAATGTATTTCCTACTTTCTGACACAGAAATTTCTCACCAATAAGTCTAGAGTAGTTGCTACTTCTTGCTCACTATGTCCACTTAGCGTAATGTCATCAATGTCATAGACCAGTGTGATACCTGTGGAGGGGAAAGGCAATCAAAGTCTTTGTGGACTAAATTGTGACATAGGACTGGAGAGTTGATTGATATACCACTGAGGCAGGATAGTGACAGAGTACAGCTGGCCTTGCCAGTTGAAAGCAAAGTGCTTCTGGTAGCCTTATGGACAGGGATGGAGAAAAAAGGCATTTGCCAGATCAAATAACTGCACACCAGGCACCAAGGGATGTGTTAATTTGCGCAAGCAATGCAACCACCTCTGGTAAGGCAGCTGCAGTTGGAATTACCACCTAGTTAAGCTTACGTTAAGTTTAAGTCATCACTTGGCTAACCCACTGTCGTTCTGCAAGATCCATCTGTCTTCTGCACAGGCCAAATAGGAGAGTTGAATGGGCATGTGGTAGGAATCACCACTCCTGCTTCCTTGAAGTCCTCTGCAATCCCTCCAGAAATGCAGCAGGTCCCCCTCATTCTGTATCACATCCTGCCGGTGCTCTGTGGAGCGACATGAACCTCCATCATTCATTTCACTCTGCAACAGTCATTCACTATAAATGGACATTTACAAGGTTTTTCTGATCTGCTCCCCCCAGCCTTGTGCACACAGCTTTGTGCACATGTGTGAGTGTTAGAGTTAGAAGTGGAATTGCTCAGGCCAGCGCAGTGGCTCACCCCTGTGATTCTAGCACTTGGGAGGCTAAGGCAGGTGGATCACCTGAGTCAAGAGTTTGAGACCAGCCTGGCCAACAATGGTGAAACCTCG
>NW_022681471.1:88464348-88475414 GCF_009764315.1 Trachypithecus francoisi
TGCGGTAATCCCAGCTACTAGGGAGGCTGAGGCATGAGAATCACTTGAACCTAGGAGGCTGAGGTTGCAGTGAGCCGAGATCGCACCACTGCACGCCAGCCTGGGTGACAGATGAGACTCTGTCTCAAAAAAAAAAAAAAAAAAAAGCACAAAAGGAGAAGACAAGACAAGTTATATCATAGAAACACAGAAAGCGGGGGGGAGCTACAGAGTCAGACTTGAGAGGAAACAGAGTCAGGGAAAGAGCCCTGGGGGACAGAGAGGTGGAGAGCTAGACGACAGAGACAAACAAGGCAAAACAGAGGCAAAGGGCCATCCCACAAGTCTCAGCTCACAGCCGCAGCCCATAACCACTCCCAATACAGCAGATGGGGAAACTGAGGCTGGGAACTGAAAGAGCCTGAAAGCAGAACTATGGTGGGCCTCCCAAGGGGAGAGGGTACCGGTAAGGTACCTCCCCCTGTCACCCTCTTCAGAGGAAGTCAGTGGCCTTGGGGTGATTTCAAAAGTTGGGCGGGAAGGCAGAGATAAGCAGTGGGGGGTACTGACCCCCCCACACCGAGAAGTACGGAGGAACTAAGGGGGCCTTCTGTCTGTAGATGCAACGGAGGTGGAGGGAGGAGGGAGTCAAGCCCGGAAACCATGGGGTTTCTGAGAAAGTTAGAGGGCAAGATACAACAGATAGGGATGAAGTTGGGGAGCAGAGGATGGTGAACCCCAAAGTACTGGGGGAAGTGACCAAGAGGCTCAAGGGACTCTGGTCCTGCACCCCATCCCACCCTCACCCAGACTCTTCTAGAGGGGGAGGGAAGAAAGGATGGGGGGATGGGGAGAATAAGAGGAAGTGGAGGAGGGGAGGAGAGGAGATGGGGAAAGGGAGAAAAAGATGAACAGAAAAGGGAGAGAGGAGAAGGATGAAGAAAATGGAGGGGAAGGAGAAAATGAGTAGTAGGAGAAAGGAGTGGAGAGTAGATGTAGACAGGGGAAGAGAGGCCGAACATGGTGGCTCACACCTGTAATCCCAGTACTTTGGGAGGCTGAGGTGGGAAGATCACTTGAGGCCAGGAGTTCAAGACCAGCCTGGGCAACATAGTTATACCGCATCTCTACAAAAAAAAAAAAAACTAGCCAGGCGTGGTGACACACACCTGTAGTTCCAGTTACTTAGGAGGTGAGGCAGGAGGATCCTTGCGTTCTGGGAGGCAGTGGGTGTAGTGAGCCGAGATCATGCCACTGCACTCCAGCCTGGCAACAGAGGAGACCCTGCCTCAAAAAACAAAAGTGGTGTGTGCAGATGGGGGAGAGGGAGATAAGGTGTGTGGGGAAGATATAAAAGGAGAATGAAGACAAAAAGAGGAGGACAAGGAAGAGGGTAAACAGGAAAGGAAAAGGAGGAGGTCAATGAGGAAAGAAGAAAAGGTGGAGAAGAAAAAAGAAGTAGGAGAGGGAATGAGAAAAGAGTGGAAAGAGAAGGAAGTGGGGGAAAGGGGGAAAAGAAGGATGGGAAGAAGAGAGATGGAGAAAGAGGGGAAAAGGGAAGAGGGGGAGGAAGAGAATGGAAGGAAGAAGGGAGAGGTAGGAGCAGATGAAAGTGGAGGAAGAGCGAGAGGAGGGAGGAGAGGAAAGACAAACAGGGCAAGATGGGGAGAATGAGGAGGAAGATGAAAGGAGGGGCACACAGGAGTGGAAGGGGGAAATGCAGGAGGGAAAAGGGGAGGGAGGAAGAGAAGGAGGGGAAGGAGAGGGGAGACTAAGGTGAGGAGGAGGAGGGGAATGGGAGGTGGGAAGGAGGAATATGGAAACTGAGGTGATGGAGTGGGAGAAGGGGGAAGGAGGGAAGAGGAGCAGGTGAAAGGAGGTGAAGGACAGAGGATTTCTGTGTCTGAGGACCCTTCTGTCTTTGCAGGTTAACCCCCAGAGGCTCCATGGAGTTCCCTGGCCTGGGGGCCCTGGGGACCTCAGAGCCCCTCCCCCAGTTTGTGGATCCTGCTCTGGTATCCTCCACGCCAGAATCAGGGGTTTTCTTCCCCTCTGGGCCTGAGGGCTTGGATGCAGCATCTTCCTCCACTGCCCCAAGCACAGCCACCGCTGCAGCTGCAGCGCTGGCCTACTACAGGGACGCTGAGGCCTACAGACACTCCCCAGGTAACTCCATTGGGTGGCTGTCTTGGCATTGGCTGAGTGCTGTTGGGGTTGCCATGGAGATCCTTGGCTAGGTCAGAGTACCACTGAGAGGATATCTCAGAAGTGGCTGGAAGCTTCTCAAATGGATGTGCCGACCACTTTCCCTAGTTAAGGGCAGACCTGGGAATTCCAATGCTCCTCAACCTGCCACATTGGGGCGACCACACTGAAAGGCAATATTGGAAGTATGTGGTGGTTGCCCTAGTTGTTGAGTGATCTGTGGAGCTCCAAATCCCAACAGTCATCCTCAAAAGTCCACTTGGAAATGGTCATAGGTTATTGCAGAGGCCACACTGACCAGTGGGGGTCAGGATCCAGGAAGCATCCAATGGCCAGCAGCTGTTCTGGCAGCCTGTGGAAAAGCTGGGAACTTGGCCACCATGTTGGGGGTGCCGGGAACCACTGCACCCTGACGTGGGCTGACCCTAGACTGATTTTGACTCTTCTTTCCTCTGTCCCTACCTGCCCCCCAACAGTCTTTCAGGTGTACCCATTGCTCAACTGTATGGAGGGGATCCCAGGGGGCTCACCATATGCCAGGGGCCTACGGCAAGACGGGGCTCTACCCTGCCTCAACTGTGTGTCCCACCCGCGAGGACTCACCTCCCCAGGCAGCGGAAGATCCAGATGGAAAAGGCAGCACCAGCTTCCTGGAGACTTTGAAGACAGAGCGGCTGAGCCAGACCTCTTGACCCGGGGCCTGCACTGCCTTCATCACTCCCTGTCCCCAATAGTGCTTATGGGGGCCCTGACTTTTCCAGTACCTTCTTTCTCCCCACCGGAAGCCCCTCAGTTCAGCAGCTTATTCCTCTCCCAAGCTTCGTGGAACTCTGCCCCTGCCTCCCTGTGGTGAGAAACTCAAAAAAGGACAGGGAAGTTGAGGTGGGAAGGGTGGCCCAAAGTAAAGCTGAGCTAAGCCTAGCCCCCCTTCTCCTCTTCACCCCACCAGAGGCCAGGGAGTGTGTCAACTGCGGAGCAACAGCCACTCCACTGTGGCGGAGGGACAGGACAGGCCACTATCTATGCAATGCCTGCGGCCTCTATCACAAGATGAATGGGCAGAATAGGCCCCTCATCCGGCCCAAGAAGCGCCTGGTAAGACACAGACCTGCTTCACCATATACACAGGAACCCCTGTCCTCATCCTGTACAAGCCACCTATTCTCATTGTATAGGAATGTGTTCTCATGTTACAGGAGCTACTGCAGGCCACCTGTACGGGAACCCCGGTCCCAATATCACATGGAAACCCTTGCCTTCATCCTACACAGGAAAATTTCATTCCGTATGGAAATCCTTGCCCTTACCCTGCATAAGAACTCCCGCCCTTCCCTGTACAGGAACCAGATCGATAGAAGCTCCTATCCTCAACTACCCTTATAGGCTTCAAACAGAAACCTTTGTCCTCACCCTGTACACCAGTGTTTTCGTCCTTGGCTTCACACTGCCAATCACCCCAGGTCCTTCTCCCAGATGTGCTGATGGAATTGGACTGGGGTGCTGCCTGGGCATCAGGTATTTTAGCTCCCCAAGTGATTCTGATACACAGCCAAAGCTGAGAACCACCAATGTAGTCCCCCATAGAATACAGAACAAAAGAACCTTATACCAGACAGGAATCCCTGTACTGGCCTCATACAGAATCCTCAGGCATCACCTTGTACACAAAACCCTACCTTCAACCTGACCCTCACTTCTTGGGTCCTCCTGACATCCCCTATGAGCCTCTTACCCCCACTTCCACATTCCCAGGGCACTGATCTCACATCCTGTCGTCCCCTAGATTGTCAGCAAACGGGCAGGTACTCAGTGCACCAATTGCCAGACGACCACCACGACACTGTGGCGGAGAAATGCCAGTGGGGACCCCGTGTGCAATGCCTGCGGCCTCTACTACAAGCTACACCAGGTGACACCCTGCCCCTTGGAGCCACCCCTCTGCTTTCCTTGTCTTCATGCCACACTGCCCCGGACTCTGTTCCTGTTCCACCTTCTCTCTTTCCCCACAACCCTCTTTCATCTTTCCTTCCTTTCCCTCCTTCCCCCCTTCCCTCATCTCTTCTACTTTCCCCTTCTCTGTTATTACCCCCCTCCTTCCTTCTCCATTCCTTCCTCCTCACCCTCCTCTCCTCTCCCCTACTTCCAGGCATCAGTTAATGTCCACACCCCTGTCCTAGACCTTGGGCAGCTCCTATCAGCCTTGGAGGCTTTCCCAAGCAGGGTCTCACAACCTCAGGATTCCTTAAGACAATCTCTGCACCCCAAAATATCTTACCCTGAAGGAAGTGGGGTAGAGAGGATATCCCTGGTTGAGACACAGAGATGCAAAGGTCTGGAGTTGGGGACACCCACAGCCTCCCTTTTGGCAGGTGAAACGGCCACTGACCATGCGGAAGGATGGTATTCAGACTCGAAACCGCAAGGCATCTGGAAAAGGGAAAAAGAAACGGGGCTCCAGTCTGGGAGGCACAGGAGCAGCCGAAGGACCAGCTGGTGGCTTTATGGTAGTGGCTGGGGGCCAGTGGTAGCGGGAATTGTGGGGAGGTGGCTTCAGGCCTGACACTGGGCCCCCCAGGTACTGCCCATCTCTACCAAGGCTGGGCCCTGTGGTGCTGTCAGGGCCTGTTAGCCACCTCATGCCTTTCCCTGGATCCCTGCTGGGCTCACCCACAGGCTCCTTCCCCACAGGCCCCATGCCCCCCACCACCAGCGCTACTGTGGTGGCTCCGCTCAGCTCGTGAGGGCACAGAGCACGGCCTCCAAAGGAGGGGTGGTGTCCTCTTCCTCTTGTAGTCAGCAGTCTGGACAACCCAAGTCTCTGGGCCCTAGGCACCCCATGGCCTGAACCTTCAAAGCTTTTGTAAAATAAAACCATCAAAGTCCTGAAATTGGGGGTGTGTCTGTGTGTGGCTGGACAGCAGAGCCAGGTAGAGTGTGTAGCAACGCCTGTGGCTTTCTGATGACAGTGCCTGCCTGCAACGTGTGACCATGTGAGGCTGGCTGAGGTGGCACACGTGACACTTTGTGACCAAGGTTTATGTTGTGTGATTGGAACAGTCTATGTGAAACTTTTTGTGAAATGTCCGGTGGTTCCATATGTATGGTAAGAGGCATGCAGGGCCTGCTGACGGTGGGGGTGGTGCCATGTGACTGTATGAGCACACTGGAAGTGTGTGTGATGGAGCAGGTGATAGAAGGTGTGCAGGGCTGTGGTCGTGCGGCTGGGCACAACGCTGGGGGACCTTTGAGACAGCATGACAGCATACATGGTGGGCACAGAATCTGATAAAGAGTCTTGGAATGTTGAACAAGAAGGTGTGTCAGGATGTTTTGGGTCTGGCAATGGCCATATATCGCCGCAAGTCCCTGTGCATGGGCGTGAGTGTGCATGTGTGTGCATTAAGTGTGGCATGTGCCATGTCACAGTGTCTCTGAGTGACCGACAATGTGAGCAGCTCTGTGTACATTTGTTTGTGGAGGTCTCAACAGGCAGAGTTTCAGAGGGTGTAAGTTAGGGACTCTCTTCCAAGGGACAAAAGACACGTTTAGGAAAGGAATGAGGAGAAGGGTGGAGCTGGAATGGTAGCTGGCAAGGTCAGAGGCCAGTGCTGGGGCGCGGGGTTGTCTGTGGGTCTTCCTGTTGGATGGGTCTTACCTTGCTCAGCCCAGCTCGGCCTGCAGCCCTGTGGGAAATGGTAGAGAATGAGAGGGGGAGATTAGGGGGACAAAGCAGCCCCTGGAGGTGGTTTCAACCTCAGTAGGTGGGGCGCCTCCACACAGTGCCAACCCCCTCCCCAACACTCCCACTCACCTGGGTGAGCTGCTCTCCCCACAGTGAGTCTGTTCCTCAATTTCACAAACACACAAGAGCATACTCTGGGTCAGGGGACATCCTAAGGCAGACTGCTTAAGTGGTTCAATGGAGGCCACACAGCCGGTGGCAAGGGGCCCAGCAGGGCAGTCTGGCCTGGGGTCCATGTGCTCAGTCACTCCCCACAGCCAGCAGCAGCACCCTTTCCTGAGGGCTCACTGTGGGTCGGGCAGCAGGCTGGGAGGCTCCAGTTGCTTGAGTTCATTAGTGCCTGAAACAAATATTCTAAGGATGATATACCCATACTCATTTCACTAATGGAAGAGTGAGGCCCAGAACTGATGAGTAACTTACCCTGACCACCAAGTTTAAAGAGCGGATTTCGGATGGGGTGACACCCCCAGCCCAGCAAATAAGTGCTGCCCACACTTAACTGCTCTTTATGGCTTCTCCCCTAGAGCCCTGGATATGGGGGTTGCAGGGACCCATAGGTCCTGACCATATTATAGGTAAACAGTTGTCCTCCACAGAACACCAGCCCATCCATCAGCTAGTGGACATGCCAGCTCCACTGAGTAGCCTGCTGCAGAATCACAGGAGTCGTCTGTGCTCATTGTGGGCATTGTCCACAACAGCCCTGATCCCATAAAAGACATGTGTCTGGCCTCCCCTCAGAAGCCCAGCCCTCACACCCTGCAGGAGGCCCCATCCTCTAAAAACCCCTCTCAGAACCTGTGCTGGACACATGCCTGGCCCCACCTTGTTCAGGAACCCTGGGCCTCACCCCCATAAGTATAGCTCTCCAAGCCTGGTACAGAAGACTAGCTCTGAAGCTCTAGGGGAACCCTTCATCTAATTATCGACAGGAAACCCATCCTGATCCTGTACAGGAATGCCAGCCCTTGGATAGTAAGAACCTCTGCCTAACCCCAGCTGGAGACGTCTGAACTAAGCTGTAAGGAAGCCCCTGCACATCTTGGACAGGAACGAGCTTGTCCTGACCATCCACACAAGCCCCAGTCTCCCTATACAAATCCTGTATTGACCTCAGACAGGACTACCTTTGTCCTCACACTGCTGCAGTCCTGTCCTCCAGGTAGCATTTTAAAAACACCTCACTCACAATAAACTGAGTAGTAAACCATGAACCCAGCTCTGTATTTACAGAAATCCCTGTCCTCAACCTCTTCAAGAACCCCAACTGTGTGTGGAACCTCTTGCCTTCATTGGTGACAATGATCCCTGACATTGCCCTGCACAACAATCCGTGATCTCACACCCTATCCTGTAGAGTCCACAGGAACCCATGATCCAACTCTCTACATGAACCTCAGTCTTAAACTTGTATAGAAAACCACTTCCTGACCTTACGGCAGGAATGCCTGTCTTGACCATTTACTTTAAGCCCTGACCTCAGCCTATACAGACACCTATGGCCTCACCTGATACAGGACCCCCCCCTTCTCACTATATGGGTGGCATTTACTGATGCTGCATGAGGCTCCCGGTCCTTACCTTGCATTAGTTCCACTACCCTAATCCTCTACAGCAGGGGTTCCCAATCCCCAGGCCATGGACTGGTACCGGTCCATGGCCCATTAGGAACTGGTCCACACAGCAGGAGATGGGCAGCAGGCAAGCAAGCATTACCACCTAAGCTCCGCCTCCTGTCAGATCAGCAGTGGCATTACATTCTCATAGGAGCACGAACCTTATTGTGAACTGTGCATGCGAGGAATCTAGGTTGCACACTCCTTATGAGACTCTTAACTAATGCCTGATGATCTGAGGTGGAACAATTTCATCCCCAAATCATCCCCCACCATCCGTGGAAAGACTGTCTTCCACAAAACTGGTCCCTGGTGCCAAAAAGGTTGGAGACCACCGCTCTACAGGAAGCCTGACCCTAAAACTGTACCGGAACTCTGACCGGTCTCTGCAGAAAGCCTTTGTCCTGAACCTCAACAGAAATCCTTTACTTTTACAGTAATTTATTTACAGGAATCTCTGTCATTTACAGGAATCTCTGATCTCATAGGAATTACAGGATCTCTGATCTTTATAGGAACTCCTAGCTTCACTCCCCGGAAATACACTGCTGATCCTGAACAGGAAGTCTAATGTGATTCTCTATAACAGCCTTTTCCCTGGCCTTGTCCTAGAAGCCCACTTGCACCCTGTACAGGAACCACTGCCCTGACCCAACAGAAGAAACACCAACCTGAATCTCTGAAGGGGCAGTGTCCTAACTACACACAGGATCTTTGTCCTGACCCCGCACAGGAACCTCTATGACCCCCAGCAGGAACCTGTGTCCTAAGCTGGCACAGAAAATCCTGCCCTTACACTCAACAGGAACCTTTGATTTGCCTCTTTAGAGTAATCCAAAGAATGAACCAGTATAAAAAACCTCTACACTGTAGAGGAACCTCTGTTCTGAACTTGAAAAACCCATAATCAGAATCACCATGAATACCTGCCTGGAGACTGCACAGGAACCCCTGGCCTAACCCCCAATGGAATCACCTGATCTGTCTCTCTCTAGTAACACAGCTCTGATCCTGGACAGAAATACCTGGCCTGAGTATGCTGTGATCCTCTGGCCTGGCCGTCTACAGAAAACCACTCTCTTGGCTCAAAAGGAACACCTAACCTTAATCTGTATGGGAAGAAAATGCCTTCACAGCTTTCCCTCTCACTTTACAATGTCTCCAACCTTGTATTTCCCTGCAAACTTGCCTTACCAGGTAACAGAATCATTCTCTGACCCCAGACAGGAAACACTAACCTGACCCGAGATGCTGCTACCCCTACACAGTAAGAGTCCCTGTCTCAATGCTTTAAAGAGAACTTTCTATAGCAGTGCTGTGCAATAGAAATATGTGAATCACATGGTTAATTTTATATTTTCAATGTAGCCACACTAAAAAGAGAAAAAAAACGGATAAAATTATTGTTAATAATATCAATATATTTAACTTTACCCAATCTATTCAAATATTATTATTTCAACATGTAATCAATATAAAATTATATTGATTGACAATATAAAAATTACTGACTATTATAAACTTTTATACTGAGTTTCATGATCTGGTGTACATTTCACATTTATAGTATATCATCTCAAGTTGGACTGGCCACATTTCAAGAGCAGTAGCTGCATGTGGCTAGGAGCTACCATATAGGACAGCATAGGTCTGTGGGGTCTATGGAACCCTATAGCAGACACTGCTATAAGCTCATTGAAACCTGTTCCTGTTCTTCCTGAGCTCACTCTACCTCTTCCAACCTCCCCTGCTGATAGATATGGGCACAAGACGAGTTCTGACCAATGGAGTATGAGCAGAAGTGACATATACCAATTCCAGGCCTGGCCCATAAAAATCTCTCATGCAATCCTCCATTTTCTCTCTTTCCTCTGACTACCAACTGAAAACCGACTAACTCCAAGGACCTAAAGGAGGACAGAGTCACACAATAGAGTTGCCTGGGTCCATGAATGAACAGTAGTAAATATTCAGATTGCTTTTGAATGAGCAATAATAAACATTTATTTGTTAAGCCCCTGAAATTCTGGGTTACAGCAGCTAGGATAATTAGCCTAATTAATAATAATCTCTCTCTTTTTTTTTTTTTTTGAGACAGAGTCGCCCAGGCTGGAGTGCAGTGGCACAATCTTGGTTCACTGCAACCTCCGCCTCCCAGACCTCCTGCCTCAGCCTCCTGAGTAGCTGGGATTACAGGTGTGCCACCACGCCCGGCTAATCTTTGTATTTTTGGTAAAGACGGGTTTCACCATGTTGGCCCAGCTGGTCTCAAATTCCTGACCTCAAATATCTGCCCACCTAGGCCTCTCAAAGTGCTGAGATTACAGGCATGAGCCACCATGCCTGGCCAGTAATCTTTTTTTTTTTTTTTTTTTTTAGACAGGATCTCACTCTATTACCGGATGGAGTGCAGTGGCACAATCTCTGCTCACAACAACTTCTGCCTCCCCTCCCAGGCTCAAGCGATCCTCCCACCTCAACCTCCCAAGTAGCTGGGACTACACATGCACACCACCACACCCAGCTAATTTTTGTGTTTTTTATTGAGACAGGGTTTCGTATGTTGCCCAGCTGGTCTCGAACTCCTGAGCTCAAGCAATCTGCCCTCCTCGGCCTCCTGAAGTGCTGGATTACAGGTGTGAGCCATTCTGCCTGGCCAGTAATAACCCCTTGACTGAAATCTACACACTTGATCTTACTATCTATATGAACACAACTCTGAACCTATACAGAAACACCTGTGACTCAGTACTGGCCCACCTGGATCTCTTTGTAGGAAGCTGTCATAACATAGGTCTAAGAAGCCCCATCCTGGCCCCGAACAGTGGCTCACACCTGTAATCCCGCACTTTGGAAGCTGAAGCGGGCAGACTGCTTGAGCCCAGGAGTTTGAGACCAGCTTGGGCAACATGGCAAGACCCCATCTCTATAAAGAAAAAAAAAAATAGGCAGGCATGTTTGCATGCACTTGTAGTCCCAGCACTTGGGAGGCTGAGGTGGGAAGATAGCTTGAGCCCAAGAGTTGAAGCTGCAGTGAGCCGTGTTCACACCACTGCACTCCAGCCTAGACAATAGCATGAGACCCTGTCCCGTCTCAGAAAAAAAAAAAAAAAAAAGCTTAATCCTGAACTTGTACAGGAACAGGAACCCATAGTCTGGAGCTCTCTAGCCCCTGCCTGATTCAGTAAAGGAACAATAATATAGAACCATAGGAATCCCTGGAATCCCTGTCCTCACTGTCTGATCAAGAGGATCAGAGGGCACATTTGAAATGACCCACCAGAGGTACACTAGAAGTGACCTGACCCTGCCCATGAATCCCTGTCCTCACGCACCTCACACAAAAGGAAAAAAGGCCCCTACCCTCAATCCTGTAAAAGAATCCCAGCCAGATAGAGACGACCAAGGCCTGACACTACAGCACAGACCGGCAAACTACGGCATTCAAGCCAAAGCCGACTGTGGGCTGTTTACATTTTTAAGTTGTGTTTTAAAAATAGAGAGAAAAAAAGAAAATGCCA
>NW_022681471.1:88475514-88503139 GCF_009764315.1 Trachypithecus francoisi
AGCAAGTTCGTCATGCCCTGGACTCTGACCCTTCTCTCTGATTCACAGAAGCGAAACATTAAAAAGGGAGCCGTTCCCCGCTCCATCCCCAATCTAGCGGAGGTAAAGAAGAAAGGCAAAATGAAGAAGCTCGGCCAAGCAATGGAAGAAGACCTAATCGCGGGACTGCAAGGGATGGTGAGCAGGGCCTGGCTGCAGTTTAGACTCGTATGACAATCAAAACCCAAAGGTTCCCAACCCTGGACAGTTCCCTCTGACTCAGGGCCTGAAATGGATCTGTATGTCCTTTTTTTCCTCTGCAGGATCTGAACCTTGAGGCTGAAGCACTGGCTGGGACTGGCTTGGTGTTGGATGAGCAGCTAAATGAATTCCATTGCCTCTGGGATGACAGGTGAGGCTGGGTCCTCCAGGCTGTCTCCAAAACACAAAAATACACACATTTAGAGCCCATTAGCAAGAATAAATCCTTTCTTACCCCAGCCTGGATACTGGAAGCAGATGATTTGGAGAGGTAGGGCTCACACTTGAAAGGGTTCTTCTGTGTAGCTAACAAACATTTATTGCCTATTGTGTGCCAAGAGTTGGTGATACAAATGTACCAAACAATAGACAGGGTCCCTTCTCTAGGAGCGGATTGGTGAGTAGGAGGGCAGATGATTAAACAGCCAACAGCAGTATGATGTGTTTAATGAAGACAGACTAAAGACCAGGGGATTCAAGGGTGTATAAAGAGGATCCTAAACTAGTATCCAGGCTTCCCAGAAGGCTTTATGAGGAAGAGATGTTTGTACTGAACAGAGAAGGATGAAACCTCCCATTTGCTTTACTTTTCAAAAAGAATCAGCAAATCCTTTTGACTATATGTTCTGACCTCTCCGCACCACCTCCACTGCCACCATCATCATCACTCACCTAGACTTGCAGAAGCCTCCTCCGTGTTCCCCCCTCCATCACTCACCTAGACTTGCAATAGCCTCACCTCTATTGTCTGTTCATGCAGCAACCTAAAAAAATACGTATGAGATGATGTCTTTGTTAAAATACTTTAAGGAGGCCGGGCACAGTGGCTCACGCCTATAATCCCAGCACTTTGGGGGACCAAGGCAGGTGGATCACTTGAGGTCAGGAGTTCGAGACCGGTCTGACCAATGCAGTGAAACACTGTCTCTACTAAAAATACAAAAATTAGCCGGGCGTGGTGGCACGCACCTGTAATCCTAGCTACTTGGGAGGCTGAGGCAGGAGAATCACTTGAACCTGGGAGGCGGAGGTTGCAGTGAGCCGAGATTGTGCCATTGCACCCCAGCCTGGGCAACAAGAGCAAAACTCTGTCTCAAAAAAAAAAAAAAAAAAAAAAAAATGCTTTAAGGGGAGACTGTTGTCCTCAAGGTAAAGTCCAATTCTTCATCCTGGTCTCAAAGGTTCCACATGATCTGGCTCCACATCACTTTGTGACCTCATCAGCCAATCTTCCTCACCCACACTAGTCCCCTTGTTCTTCCAACATGCCAGGCACCCTCTTACCTCTGGTCTGTACCCTGACCAACCCCTTTCCCAGAGATTCTTTTCGGCCTTCTCTTCCAGCTACCTTTCACATCCCAATGAGACTTTCTCAGAGAAGGTTTTGCCTGACCAAACCCTACCCCAGTACCTGATCTTATTTTCCTAGCCCATGACATTGTTTGCTAATTGTCATACTTGTGTGTTTACCAATTAATATCTATATCCCTTATCCCAACCTAAGAGTACCTTACTATGGGAAAAGACTTCTTTTATGGAATACCTATTTACTATCTATTGAGGAGCTAGGAATACAGCAGTAAACAAAACAGACAAAAGCCCGTGCCTTCAGGAAAAGGGGGAAGACAGACAATAAATAAACGAAAAGTAAATGATACACTGTGGTAGAAAGGGCAGTGTTATGGAGAAGCAGTAAAGGGAGGATAGTAGGAGAAAGTACAGTGGAGGAGACTTCAGTTTTCAATACGCTGGTCAGGGAAGGCCTCACTGACATTCGAGCAGGGATCTGAAGAGGTGAGGGAGTAAGTCATGGAGACAGTTGGAGGAAGAGTATTCTAGGCAGGGCTTGGGTGGGGGCAGCTAGAGTAGAGTTCTAGGGCTGGCTGAAGAGTATTTGGTTCAACTGAAAACCAGGGAAGAGACCAGTGTAGGTGAAGCAAAGCAAGGAAAGAAAGAGGGGTAGGAGATGGGGTCAGAGAGGTGATAGAGAACAGATTGTTTTCGGCCTTCTGGGCATGGGAAATACTTTGGCTTTTACTCAGAATGGGATGGGAGCCTCAAAGGGACATGAACTGATTAGGGTTTTAACCAGTGTCTGGCTGTCATGCACAGAAAGGACTGTTGAGGTGGTGAGGGTTGAAGCAGGGAGGCCGAGGAGATGCCACCACAGCCCAGGCGGGAGGGTATGGTCGTAGCAGTGGTAGTGGTGAGGAGAGGGTCACACTCCAGAGCTGATGGAAGGCAGGACTGACACCACAGTTTTGGGGTAAGCTGCTGTGGAAGGGTGGACGGGGAGATGTGGAGAGAGCAGATGTGGAGTTCCCCAGTGTCCCCATGCATCTGTGACTGTGTCTCCATCTCCCCAGCTTCCCGGAAGGCCCTGAGCGGCTCCATGCCATCAAAGAGCAACTGATCCAGGAGGGCCTCCTAGATCGCTGTGTGTCCTTTCAGGTAAGGCCCCCAAGCCAACACTCTGGGTAAAGTGCAGGGAGGTGACCTGACCTGGGCTCAGCCCATGCCTTAACCCTTTATCCCGCCTTTATTCCTCATCTCTCCCCAGGCCCGGTTTGCTGAAAAGGAAGAGCTGATGTTGGTTCACAGGTGAAGGCTTGGGAGCCTTGTAGGGATGGGGAGGAGCCTGCCCTGGACAAACCAGGGCAATGCTTTGGGAAGGAATGTCATGGTCTCTGTGGCCAGCCTTGGGCAAGTCGCTGAGCCTCTCTGAATCTATGTCATCGCCTGTAACAAGGGAACCAGTAAACTTAAGTTCCTCAGGAGAGTTCGATGTGTGTCAGGTGCTTAGAACAGGGCCTGATGTATCATCAGTCCATCATGAGCTATTACTGTTATCATGATCTGATTGAACAGATGGTGGATGTGTGGACAGAGTGATCGGGGTTTCCCCAGGGGCTGCAGGAACCCAGATTTAGAGGCTTGGTGCTGTGTGGCTCGAGGAAAGCTAGCTTGGCAGAGTGGGTATCTCAGCTGAGCTGTAAGAGGAGAAAAAGAGTGAGTCAGATGAAGAGGGTGACTGAGGGAAGGGAAGAACAGACAGCTAGACCAGTGTGGCCAAAGGCCTGAAAGTAGGATTTGCTATGGCTAGAGCAGGGGAGCAGAGAATATTACTGGAACTGAGGCGGGCTAGGGAAGGAACAGAATGTGTCTTAAATCCCGCTATTCCTTCAGGTTGACAGTTGGGGGAGCCGAGCCCTAATTTGACCAGGGGTTTGGTGTGTGGACGGCTCAGATGGGGAAGAGACAGGGCCCTGAATCTCATCTCCCATCTGTGTCTAGCCTAGAATATATTGATCTGATGGAAACAACTCAGTACATGAATGAGGGAGAACTCCACGTCCTAGCAGACACTTACGACTCAGTTTATCTGCATCCGGTATGGATGAGAACTGTGGGGGCAGGGAATGGTGGCAATCTTGGGGTCCCCATCCCTATGCCCACCCCACCCTGGGGCAAGCAGCTGAGTAGATAGGGCTGTTCTCTCCCTCACTCCCTCTCTGGCTCCCCACTGTCTCTCCAGAACTCATACTCCTGTGCCTGCCTGGCCTCAGGCTCTGTCCTCAGGCTGGTGGATGCGGTCCTTGGGGCTGAGATCCGGAATGGCATGGCCATCATTAGGTAGGACTCTCCAGCATTTGACATTTTACATTGTTTTAAAGTCCTTCTTTCAAGTGTAAAATGTATTGATATGGGCAATATATTCATGTGATTCAAGAATCCAAAGGTACAAAAGAGAATATAATTAAAAATCTGTCTCCCATCCTTGTCACCCAGACACCTGCCTCCTCTCATGGGAGGTAGTCATTGGAACCACTGACTCATGTGTCCTCCCACAAAGTCTTATTCAAGAAATAAATACCATATTTCATTGATTCTAAGGTGTACATTTTTTCATATCTGTAACATCTTGAAATCCAGATGCATCTTAAAAACAGTGACATCTCAGAATTCCATTGGTAGTATTTTCTGCTTTGTTTTTGGCATGTAAAATCATGGTACGTCTTATCGTTGGCATCCCAGAATTGATGAAATGCAAAAGCTTTCTCCTCCCTCCCCTGTTTTTAACCACAAATGGTAGTAACACGACATACTCCCTTCGTACTATCTTCTCACTTACACATCTTGGAAACCTTTCTCTGACAGCATGTATCTTGGAGCCCGGTAGAACACCATTGTGTAAATGTACTCTTTGTTAATCAGCCCCCGACTAGTGGGCATTTTGGTTCTCCTCAGTCATTTGCTGTTTTAAAAAAAATGCTACAGCAGGCCGGGCGTGGTGGCTCAAGCCTGTAATCCCAGCACTTTGGGAGGCCGAGATGGGTGGATCACGAGGTCAGGAGATCGAGACCATCCTGGCTAACACGGTGAAACCCCATCTCTACTAAAAAAACACAAAAACTAGCCAGGCGAGGTGGTGGGCACCTGTAGTCCCAGCTCCTGGGGAGGCTGAGGCAAGAGAATGGCGTAAACCTGGGAGGCGGAGCTTGCAGTGAGCTGAGATCCGGCCACTGCACTCCAGCCTGGGCGACAGAGCAAGACTCCGTCTCAAAAAAAAAAAAAAAAAAAATGCTACAGCAAATATACTAGTACCTTTATAAAAATAAAATGTTATTTTATACTAACATAAAATAAAAATGTTACTTCACCCTTTTTAAAATATAGGTTGTGGCCTAAGTTCCTGCAACAGAGTGACTGGGTTTGAGAATGTATGCATTGATCATTTATTTTTTTTTTATGTATTATTTATTTTTTTGAGACGGAGTCTTGCTCTGTCACCAGGCTGGAGTGCAGTGGCGCAATCTTGGCTCACTGCAACCTCTGCCTCCTGGGTTCAAGTGATTCTCCTGCCTCAGCCTCCCAAGTAGCTGGGACTACAGGCGCCCGCCACCACATCTGGCTAGTTGTTTGTATTTTTAGTAGAGACAGGGTTTCACTATTTTGGCCAGGATGGTCTCGATCTCTTGACCTCGTGATCCACCCGCCTCGGCCTCCCAAAGTGCTGGGATTACAGGCGTGAGCCACCATGCCCAGCCTTTATCATTTTAACGAACATTTTCAAATCTCCTTTGGAAACAGAGGGGTAGATTGGCAGGGTGTGAGAGTTTGAGGGGCTCCATTACTCAGTTCCCGGCAGATTTTTAGGCATCAGCATTAAAGGAATTGATGGTTCAGGATTAGAGAGCAGGGGATAGTCTGTCTCTGAAGAGGAGGACCCCTCACACACTCCAGGCTGTTACTTCTTGTCTTGCCCAGGCCTCCTGGACATCACGCCCAGCACAGTCTTATGGATGGCTATTGCATGTTCAACCACGTGGCTGTGGCAGCCCGCTATGCTCAACAGAAACACCGCATCCGGAGGTCAGCAGCAGAGGGCAGATGTGATGGGGGTGGCATGGGGTGGGGGTCCTGGTCTGTGCTCTTCCCCCAGATTCACCTTGATCACCTTGCACAGAGTCCCCTCTCTCTCCTGCTCCTAGGGTCCTTATCGTAGATTGGGATGTGCACCACGGTCAAGGAACACAGTTCACCTTCGACCAGGACCCCAGGTATACCCCAACTCCCACCTAGGTGCTAGACTCCCAGCCACCTCCCACCCTTACAGGCCCAGCCAGAAGGGGTCCAGAGGAAGGAAAAAGCATTCACATTCATGGGGCCTATCCTGGGATCAGGATCTGTGCTACTTTCTGTGTGTCTGCTGTCTCTCCTAATTTCACTCTGAGGCAGGGACTGTTTGGGTTCCCCATTTTACAGATAGGGGGACTGAGGCTTACAGATTAAGAGATCACACAGAGAAGAACTGGGAGAGATGGGATTTGACCCACAAATATTTGAAGATCTTATTCACTGATTACCCCTTGAGTTGGAGTGAACCTCAAATTACTGCTTTATTTTTTCTGATTAGGATAATGCTTCACATTTGTTTATCCTTTCAGTAGATAGTAAAAAATAAATATAAATAAATAACAAACTATTTGTTTAAAGAAATTAAATAATACAGAAGTGTCTGAAGTAGTGAGTCTCCTCTAATTTCCATTACCTCAAAAATAAGTGTTGACAGTTTAGGTTATATCCTTACAGATTTTTTTCTACAGATGTCTGAATTTTTATTATTATTGTTATAATTATTAATAACACACTGCCTAATGGAATAATTCTCCCCATGTTCTTCGACACCTTGCTTTATTCATTTAACAGCATATCTGGGACATTTCTCCATGTTAGTACCCCTTAAAGTATCTTGTTCTTTGTAGTATTCAATTTTATGACTGTACCTCTGGTTATTTAACACCAGGGCTTTTAAGATGCTTCCCAGTTTTTGCTATTACAGGCACTTCTACTGTGAATAGCCTAGTAAATATGTAATTCTGCACTTCTCTGAGTCTATCTGTAGGATGAATTTCTAACAGTGGATTGCTTGGGCCAAAGAGTCAGCATACTTTAAAGTCTGGTATACACTGTCTGACTTCCCTCCAGGAGGGGACCAGTTTACCCTTCCTGCAGAAAGTGATTGAGCAAGTCCTTGTGAGTAGGGGACATTACTAAGTACAGGTTGAGTATCCCTTATATGAAGTGCTTGGAACCAGAAGTATTTCAAATTTCAGATTTTTTCAGATTTTGAAATATTTATATTATACTTAGTGGTTGAGCATCCCTAATCTGAAAACCCAAAATCCGAAATACCCCAGTGAGCATTTTCTTTGAGCATCATGTTGGCCTTCAAAAACTTTAGGATTTTAGGGTGAGGCGCGGTAGCTCATGCCTGTAATCCCAGTACTTTGGGAGGCTGAGGCAGGTGGATCACCTGAGGTCAGGAATTCAAGATCAGCTTGGCCAACATGGTGAAACCCTGTCTCTACAAAAACACAGAAAAATTAACCAGGCGTGGTGGTACACACCTGTATTTCCAGCTACTCAAGAGGCTGAGGCAGGAGAATCACTTGAACCCAGGAGGCAGAGGTTGCAGTGAGCTGAGATCGCACCACTGCACTCCAGCCTGGGTGATAGACCGAGACCCTATCTAAAAAAAAAAAAAAAAAGTTTAGGATTTTACAGCATTTCAGATTTCTAGATTAGGGATGCTCAACCTGTAGTAGTTGTTTTATCTAGCCTTCTACCCAGCTGACTACAGGGAATCCACTTATCCAAGACATTTTACATCTGAAGAATCCAATTTAGGTTGGTTGTTCTCTAGACATTGCTTTACTATTTTCCAGCGTTCAGTGTTCCTGACAGGTGTCTGCTTTTCATTCCTTTACAAGTAATCTACTTTCTGCTCTGCAAGGTTATCTTGGTGTTCTTTTTCTTTCTTTCTTTCTTTTTTTTTTTTTTTATTAGGGTATCACTCTGTTACCCAGGCTGGAGTATAATAGCGAGATCATAGCCCACTGTAACCTCAAACTCCTGGGCTCAAGCAATCCTCCTGCCTCAGCCTCCCAAGTAGCTAGGACTGCAGGCATGTGCCACCACACCCAGCTAATTTTTTAAATTATTTGTAGAGACAGGGTCTCACTATGTTGCCCAGACTGGTCTCAAACTCCTGACCTCAAGTGTCCTCCCACTGCAACCTCCCAAAGCACTGGAATTACAGGCATGAGCCACTGTACCTAGCCTTGATGTTCTAAACTTTTACCTTGGCCTTTTCACTCTGCTTAGTAGTAGGTAGACATTTTACATCTGAAGATTCATGCTTTTCTTAAATTCTTGGAAATTATTCTCTATTAGATCTTTGATAATTTCTTCTTTGTTTTCTCTGTTCTCATTCTAGGACTTCTGTTAGTCAGATGTTAGACTTCCTGGGTTGATCCTCTATGTCTCTCTCTTTTTGAGTTTTTTTTTATTTATTTGAGACAAGGTCTTGCTCTGTTGCCCAGGCTGGAGTACAGTGGCACAAATGTGACTGACTGCAGTCTCGACCTCCCGGGCTCAAGCAGTCCTCATGCCTCAGCCTCCTGAGTAGCTGGGACTACAGGTGCACACTAGCATACCCAGCTAATTTTTTAATCTTCTGTAGAGATGGGGTCTCACCATGTTGCCCAGGCTTCTTATTTTTTATCTCATGTTTTCTGTCTCTTTTTTCTTTTGCTGTGACCTGGGAGATTTTGTCAACTTTATCCTCAAGCCCTTCTGTTGAATTATGTATTTAGATATTCTGTTAAACTCCAAAAGCTCACTCTTCCTCTCTGTTTCTATGACCTCTCATTCCTGATCTTGTTTTTATAGAGTATGAATTAGAATTGCCAGCCGGGCGTGGTGGCTCATGCCTGTAATCTCAGCACTTTGGGAGGCCGAGGTGGGTGGATCACTTGAGGCCAGGAGTTCAAGACCCGCCTGGCCAACATGGTGAAACCCCATCTCTACTAAAAAACAAAAATTATCCAGACCTGATGGTGCGCACATGTAATCCCAGCTACTCGGGAGGCTGAGGCAGGAGAATCACTTGAACCCAGGAGGCGGAGGTTGCAGTGAGCCAAGATCGTGCCACTGCATTCGAGCCTGGACGATAGAGGGAGACCCTGTCTTAAAAAAAAAAAAAAAAAAAAAAAGTGCCTTAAGTTTCTTCTGTTGTCTGAATTATGTCTCTTATTCTGAGGCTAGTTGAATTATTTTTTCTTGGTCCTTCTCTTTTATGCTGATGGTTTCCCCCAAATGTCTAGCAATCCTTATTTGGCTATTTATACCCAAGAATGAAGGCCCATTGTAGGGAGTAGAGGACTACTCTGCTGCGGTGTTTGTAGATCTGTTTTCCTGAAAGGCATTTCCCCAGAATGGGGACAGGGAATGTCCACTGACAGGTTGCAACGTTAGCGAGTGTGGGCAAGTACCCGGCATTAGATGGGATCCTGCCAGATGTCACAACAAAGGAGGCCTCTTCTTTGGGGTAACATCTCTTTTCCCTCAGCCTTGGCAAAGGTGTGTCTGTTCTACGTACCTTTCCCAGTCTAGCTTTGGGCTTTGTTGGTCATCTTTACTGTTTTATTATGGTGGGTTTTTAATACTTCATTAATTTTTCTGGTTTTATCTTTATTATTTTTTTCCCACTACGTTCTTTATTTTGTTCATTTCTGGCTTCTGGAATTGAATGCTTCAACATTTATCAACTCATTGGCCGATCTCATTTCATCTATACCTGTACCCACTGCCCTCTTCCTGTTTTCCTTCAAAGCTAATCCCAGATACCATATAATTTCTCCTGTAAATATTTCAGAATGCATCTCTAAAACATAAGTACACTTTTTTAGAAAAGCATTACCTTAGTATCAATACCTGAAAATTAACAAGAATTATTTTCTCAATCTGCCAAGGGTCTGTCATTCAAAGAATTCTTTAATATCATTAATCATTCTTTTTGTTTGAATAAATGCATAGGAGGCTATAGCTGTGTGTTCTTTCTATTGACTACACACACAGATGTGAAATACTGTGAATATATTCAGTGCATTCTTCCTTATAAACAAACATGTGTAAACAAACAAACAAAAAGAACATGTCCATACCCTTGAATCTCCCAGCTCCCCATCTCTCAGTGTCTGAACTCCAGCAGCAGGGAGACAAACTGGACAGTCCTTAAAATGCTGTTGTAAAGACAAGGAAAGCAGATGATCTAAAACCAAGTAGTTAAAAGAAACCAAGTCTTTGGGAGGCCGAGACGGGCGGATCACGAGGTCAGGAGATCGAGACCATCCTGGCTAACCCGGTGAAACCCCGTCTCTACTAAGAAAAATACAAAAAACTAGCCGGCGAGGTGGCGGGCGCCTGTAGTCCCAGCTACTCGGGAGGCTGAGGCAGGAGAATGGCGTGAACCCGGGAGGCGGAGCTTGCAGTGAACTGAGATCCGGCCACTGCACTCCAGCCTGGGCGACAGAGCAAGACTCCGTCTAAAAAAAAAAAAAAAAAGAAAGAAAAAAACAAGTAACTTTGGTGCATTGGTGATTCAGTGGGGCTCGTCAGAAGGGATTTGTGTGCATTGACCTGGATCTGTACTGGATTTCTCCAGAAAGAACCTCAGGTTATCTTGGGTTCCCCCTTATCCTGCTCAGCATGAGACAGAGCACCCTGGAGCTCCTGGAATCTCAAAGTCTACTTTCTAGAAATTCATTGAAGTCTCTTATTCTCTGACATCCTTTCTTCCACTCTCTCTTTCTGGGTTGCTGTTTGTTTACAATTTCTTTACTGTATTTTGACCGGGGTGGTAGGAGGGTGAGGTAAACCCGTGCTATCAATCCACCATTTAACTTGAAGGTGGTTGAACTTATTTTGAATTTCCCTTCTGTTTTCTTTTTAAACTTAGCTTCCTTGAGTGCTAGTTCTGCTGTTTGTTGACTTTGATGGCTCTCTTTTAGAGTCAGCTTTCTTCAGATCTTTTCTTTATTGCTGTCTTCCCCGATGATTTTTTTTTCTTTTTCTTTTTTTTGAGACAGTCACACTCTGTCGCCTGTCTCCCAGGCTGAAGTGCAGTGGCCCAATCTCAGCTCACTGCAACCTACACCTCCTGGGTTCAAGCAATTCTCCTGCCTCCATCTCACAAGTAGCTAGGATTACAGGCACATGCCACCACGCCCAGCAAATTTTTTGTATTTTTAGTAGAGATAGGGTTTCACCATGTTGGCCATGCTGGTCTCCAACTCCTGGCCTCTAGTGATCCGCCTACCTTGGCCTCCCAAAGTGCTGGGATTACAGGTGTGAGCTACCGCACCTGGCCCCTGATGATAATTTTTATGTCCTACTGTGTTTCTCTTCCTCTAATGATTAACTTACCAAAAGTTTAGAACCAAGATTTATCTATCAATGTCAAAAATAAAACAATCATCCTCCACCCACTCAAGACCAGAGCTTTTGCATGTTTTTATTCCCAAATTCCAAGCTCTTTCCGCTCAATTTTAAGAATCTTTTTATATCACTTGCATTAAATTTCACAACTACATTATCAACACATTAAAATGTGACTCTTAAGTTTGTCTAGATTCAATGCATACCACTATTTCTTGCATTTCCCTAAAAAATCTGCCTTAGATCCTCTCTGGAACAAGGCAGGGGGTAAATGACCAGATAGAAGGATGGATGGATGATAGATTATTCATTTTGCTTTCCCCAGTCAGAATTAAGCCCTCCCATGGCCCCTTGCTGGGCTTTCTGTTAAAACACATGCATCGCATCTTTTCAGTATCTGTTTTGCATGTCGGTCCATCTCATCTCTCTGAGTGCTCACTCTCTTGCCTATAAAATAGAAGAAGTAGTAGAGGTGACCTGTAAGGCATTGGGGAGAAGGAATTGCCCTCTCACTGGCCTTGTGGCAGCCCCAGCCAGCACCCCGTCTCCAGTTCCACCCACAGAAGCAAGTCTCACCCCTTCCCCCCAGGTCTCTCTACTTCCTGCTGGAGAATCACCCAACTCCCCAGCCTGGCTTGAGGCTTTTTTCAGCCTTAGCTAGCTCCCCGCAGCTAAGAGCCCTATGCTCCATTTGGGCCACCAGTGTCACAGGGTTTGACCTGCTGTTACTACTACCTTTGTCATAGGGGCAGGTAGTGGGCAGACATGATCTAGAATACCCCACAGAGTCAGGAGCCCCCATGATCTGGGATAGACCCTAGAGCTGAGCCTGAAATTGGGTGGGCACTGAGGGGGCAGTGATGTTTGCTGAGGAAGAGGTTCTAGTGAGAGACTAAATGAATGAGTGAGTGAGGTAATGGATAAATAAAGATAAGAATGGATAAATGGTAAGATAATTAAATTGGTGACTGAATGTAAGGATAAATTAATGGAAGAATGGATTCATGGATTAAATAATTAATGGGGAAATTAATGAATGAGAGAATGAACGAGTAGTTGAATGGGGAAATGAGTGGTAGAGGAAACTGGCAACTGTTGGGTTGGGAGTGTCTATGGGGATTGACTCTTCTCCAACTCTCTTACCTCTTTTTCTTCTGCCCCCAGTGTCCTCTATTTCTCCATCCACCGCTATGAGCAGGGTAGGTTCTGGCCCCACCTGAAGGCCTCTAACTGGTCCACCACAGGTTCGGCCAAGGCCAAGGATATACCATCAATGTGCCTTGGAACCAGGTTAGCATTCACCCACCCTCTGTCCCCAAAGTGAGGCCCAGCCCTGCCCTTCTGTCAGCAGCTCGGGACAGGTGGCTGAACATCCCCCACTACACTCCTGTGTCTGCAGGTGGGGATGCGGGATGCTGACTACATTGCTGCTTTCTTGCACGTCCTGCTGCCAGTCGCCCTCGAGGTCCTGGGGGTCTGGGGTGTGTTGGGGGAGAGGAGTGGCCTTGAAGGTTAGGCCGTGAGGGCAGGTAGCCTCATAGAGTCTGTTCCCCCTTCAGTTCCAGCCTCAGCTGGTCCTGGTGGCTGCTGGATTTGATGCCCTGCAAGGGGACCCCAAGGTAAGGCAGGCTCCCTGGGGTGGCAGATGGGCTGCACGGAGCCAGACTGATCCTCCATGTCCCCCCAGGGTGAGATGGCCGCCACTCCGGCAGGGTTCGCCCAGCTAACCCACCTGCTCATGGGTCTGGCAGGAGGCAAGCTGATCCTGTCTCTGGAGGTGAGTGACTCACCTTCGTCCCTCAGCCTGTGGATCCTGGAGGCTTAAGAACGAAGCTTTCAAGTCCAACAGGAGTTCCTGGCCCAGCATTTCATTACTAGCTGGACAACCTTGCATAAGTCACTTCACTTCTTTGTGCCTCCGCTTTCCTTCTGTAAAACAAGCATAATAATGGTAATCACCTCATATCATTGTCCAGTGAATTCAATGAGCCCCCTTCTAAGTTCCTTGTTGCTTGACATTTGGTATGCACTTTCTTATTATTATCATCATTATTGTTATTCCCTGGTTATGTCTGGTCCTTTCCTGATTCCCCTTCACAACTCCTTGCCCCAGGGTGGCTACAACCTCCGCGCCCTGGCTGAAGGTGTCAGTGCTTCGCTCCACACCCTTCTGGGAGACCCTTGCCCCATGCTGGAGTCACCTGGTGCCCCCTGCCGGAGGTGAGCCCCGGTGGAGGAGGGGAAAGCGGGAGCCTCACTGCCTGCCCACATTCCTTGACCTCATATTTCCTCCCTGCCCTGCCCTGCAGTGCCCAGGCTTCAGTCTCCTGTGCTCTGGAAGCCCTTGAGCCCTTCTGGGAGGTTCTTGTGAGATCAAGTAGGAAGTGGGGTGTGGGCCTGGTGTGGGGTGGACGTGGGATGAGCCCTGGGGCAGACTGTCTTCAGACTTTCTCTGACTTTACTGGGCTGCCTTGGAGGTAGAGGGTCAGGCCCTCTCTCTCCCTTGGCCCTGGTTTCAGGCCTCCCACCCCATTTTCTATTTGGGTCACCTGAGTTCCAGAGTATGACGGGGATTCAGAGTGAGAGGGTAGGACAAACGTGGCGTCCCCCTTGTAGCTGAGACCGTGGAGGGGGACAACATGGAGGAGGACAATGTAGAGGAGAATGAGGAGGAAGGACCCTGGGAGCCCCCTGTGCTCCCAATCCTGACGTGGCCAGTGCTACAGTCTCGCACAGGGCTGGTCTATGACCAAAGTATGATGAATCACTGCAACTTGTGGGACAGGTAGGCATTTGGAGGGCTGGATGAGTAGGTGTTGGGGGTCCCTCCCCATCAGGCACTAAGTCCCTACCTCTCGTTTCCCCACTGCTAGCCACCACCCTGAGGTACCACAGCGCATCTTGCGGATCATGTGCCGTCTGGAGGAGCTGGGCCTTGCTGGGCGCTGCCACACCCTGACACCGCGACCCGCCACAGAGGCTGAGCTGCTCACCTGCCACAGGTCAGACCCCGGTGCCTGGGGTGGGTGGCTTCCCAGGACTGGATGAGGTCTCAGGGGCTGGAGCTTGGGTTTCCCCTCCCAGGGAGCTGCTGCAGGACTTGAGAGGGGCTGAAGTTCCTGTCTTGTGGGTGGGGCCCAGGGAGGGGATGGTCCCTCCTCACTGTCCTGCCGGTGCACCTCTCTGTGCCTCCAGTGCTGAGTACGTGGGTCATCTCCGGGCCACAGAGAAAATGAAAACCCGGGAGCTGCACCGTGAAAGTTCCAACTTTGACTCCATCTACATCTGCCCCAGTACCTTCGCCTGTGCACAGCTTGCCACTGGCGCTGCCTGCTGCCTGGTGGAGGCTGTGCTCTCGGGACAGGTGTGTCCTCTGGGCTGGGGAGAGGAGGACCTGGGGAGAATTGAAAAAGAGGGCCACCTGCTGTTTCTGGATGCTCTGAGAGAGTCAAGCAGGGCCTGAGGAAGGGGCGATGGAGAGGGGCACAGGAGGGGGCGGGCCTAGAGGCTGGGGTAATAATGGAAGGAACTGGAGAAGGGGAAGGGTGGCCAAGTGCAGTGGCTCACATCTGTAATCCTAGTGCTTTGAGAAGCTGAGGTGAGCTCAGGAGGTCAAGGCTGCAGTGAGCCATGATTGTGCCATTGCACTCTAGCCTGGGCAACAGAGTGAGACTCTGTGTCCAAAAAAAAAAAAAAAAGGGTTGGGCACGGTGGCTCATGCCTATAATCCCAGCACTTTGGGAGGCCGAGGCGGGCGGATCACGCAGTCAGAAGATTGAGACCATCCTGGGTAACACGGTGAAACCCTGTCTCTACTAAAAAACACACAAAAAACTAGCCGGGTGTGGCGGCAGGCGCCTGTAGTCCCAGCTACTCAGGAGGCTGAGGCAGGAGAATGACGTAAACATGGGAGGCAGAGCTTGCAGTGAGCCTAGATAGCACCACTGCACTCCAGCCTGGGCAACAGAGCGAGACTCCATCTCAAAAAAAAAAAAAGAAGAAGGAAGAAAGGAAGGTGAGGGTGAGCTGGAGGGCAGGCTGTCCGATCTTAGCACCCTGCTGCTTCCTAGGTTCTGAATGGTGCTGCTGTGGTGCGTCCCCCAGGACACCACGCGGAGCAGGATGCAGCTTGCGGTTTTTGCTTTTTCAACTCCGTGGCTGTGGCTGCTCGCCATGCCCAGGCTATCAGTGGGCGTGCCCTGCGGTAAGGACTCCCTGGGGACCCCCCAAGTCCTGATCCTTGTGGGGACCTGGATGCTCTCCCCAGCCCATTGCTTACTCATCATGCCCCATGGTCCAGCTCCCAGGACTTCCCCAGAAAGAAATAAGGGTACAGCCCTTACCCAGAGAAGGACTGAGGATGGAGCCTCTCAGTGCCTATTTAGATAGGACCCCCAGATCATGTTACCTTGGCGCTTATAAAACAGGATTCAGGGTCCCACCCCAGCATTTCTGGCCTATAGCAGCTGCCTCGACAGAACCCAGGTCCAGGCTCCTGATGCATACTCCAGAAGACCCAGGAACCAGTCCCCAGCATTAGCTGCCCAAGGCCCAGGGTCCAGTTCCCTAGCAATGACCCAGAAGAGCCCAGGGCCCAGCCCCAAGCACTTGCTCAGGCCTACAGGGCAGCCCTCGGGAACCAGGATCAGACTTTTCTCCTTAACTGATAGGACTAGGGTCCTGCCACTCAGCACTAAATGCCCCTACAGACCCCAGGGGTCTGGCCCAGCCCTCTTCCAGGGGGTGAGTATCCTAGGTTACTGAGGTGCTGTCTCCTCCCCAGGATCCTGATTGTGGATTGGGATGTCCACCATGGTAATGGAACTCAGCACATGTTTGAGGATGACCCCAGGTAAGGGGCTGCAGTCAGGGGCTGCAGTGTGATCAGGGAGGTGGGTGAGCACCTCAGGGGTACTGGAGCCCCTAACCAGCCATGGCCCCCTTCCTACCCCCTCCCCGGCAGTGTGCTATATGTGTCCCTGCACCGCTATGATCATGGCACCTTCTTCCCCATGGGGGATGAGGGTGCCAGCAGCCAGATCGGCCGGGCTGCCGGCACAGGCTTCACCGTCAACGTGGCATGGAACGGGCCCCGCATGGGTGACGCTGACTACCTAGCTGCCTGGCATCGCCTGGTGCTTCCCATTGCCTATGAGGTACAGCTCAGGATAGATCGCAGGATGTATGTGACACGCCTGTGCAGGTGGCAGCCTGGACCTGCCTCCTCAGCATGTGTGTGTCTGACTGCCAGGTGGCTGATGATATGAGACAGCCCATGGGTAATTAATGAGGCTACCGGGGCAGTTGGTGACTGTGATCACTTTGTGTATTGTGTACAGGTGACTGTACATGACTGCCTTCTCTGTGTGACACTATGTGAGTGACTATCTTGGCTGTGTGTGTGAGGGCCTTCTGACTATGCAGCAGTGGCCCGTGTCCTGGCTGGATCTGTGTTATGTGTGTGCCATCACAAGTGCTTGAGTATGTGTGTGTGCGACTCTGTGCAGGCAGGTATTTCTCACCTTTTCTCTGTGTGATGGATGTGATACTGTATGTCACTAAATGCAACCATCTCTGTGACAGCCTGTGTGGGACCCTCTGGATGTGAAAGCCTGTGTGTTAACAGCAGTCACTGTCTGGCTGTCTGCGTGTGTGTCTCTGACTGGGAGGTAGCTGCCTTCCCTCTGTGTGAGCTGGGGGGCTAGTGGCTTGCGTATGGCTGACTCTGGGAGGGAGGGAGGGGGTGTGAGCACCGCTTTGTCACCCTGGGCGCTGGTGTGCATCTTTGGATCTGCACGTGCGCGGGTGGCCAGGACAGCCTTCTGTATGTGTACAACTGTATGTGCAAGTAACCAGCTCTTGTGGACACACCAGAGTGCATGTCGCCATTGTGGCTGTGTGGTAATGGCATGTGTATGTGACTCTGCAGGGTGGCTGCGGGTATTGTCCTCTTTGAGAAACTGTGTGTCTGTGTGTGTGTGTGTGTACATGACTAGTGCAGATATGTAGTACTGGTCTATATGGGACTGTCTGTGTGGCAGTACTTGTGGCTCTGTGTGACTATCTTCTCTGTGTGTGGCACTTGCATTGCCATCTTCTGTTATGGAAGTATGCAAGCACCTCTCTTTGGCACTATGTATATAAAACCCTATATGTTGTGTATGTGTGTCCCGCATTTGACCCTGGGGTGTGTGTGTATAAGGACATGTCTCTGTCTCTCTGTTTTTCATGTCACTCTCTTGATGTCTGAGTCTGTCTCATGTCTCATGACTATGTCTCATGTCCCCATCTGTCCCTTTCTACTGTCTCCATGTCTCTAAGTCTGCATCTGTTTCTTCTGAGTCTGTATTTCTTTTCTTCCCCTCTTCATTTTCAGTCTCTGCTTTTGCATCTCCCAGTCTGCAGATCCTGTGTCTCCATCTCTCTGACTTGCATCTCCATGTCTTCATTTGTCCTTTTCTCCATGTCTCTGGGTTGCCATCACTTACTACCTACCAAAAGCCCCCACCCTCATGCTTATACATCTCTTCTCTCCCTGCCTCAGTTTAACCCAGAACTGGTGCTGGTCTCAGCTGGCTTTGATGCTGCACGGGGGGACCCGCTGGGGGGCTGCCAGGTGTCACCTGAGGGTTATGCCCACCTCACCCACCTGCTGATGGGCCTTGCCAGTGGCCGCATTATCCTTATCCTAGAGGTAATTCTCTCTTGGTCCCTCTTCCCACAGTGGGAGGGTAGTTTGGAAATGTTGGCACCATCACTCAGGACAGTTTCCTGAAATCTCCTTTGAGTGTCCCTGCCTGGGATTGTTGGCACATACTGGGTAGTAATAAGAATAACAGCAACATTAACAGCCTTAATTGAGTGCTCACTGTGCAGAGCACTCTTCTGAGCACTTCATGTGTCTATTCATTCAGTTATTTGGCAAAGCAGCCTTATGAGGTAGGGTCAGCTTACCTCATTATTTTCCTTTCTCAAGATCAGGGAAACTGAGGCACAAAGAGTTGTGATGACTAGCCTGAGATGGCACATTTACTGATGGCAGAACCAGGACTTGAACCCATGCAGCCTGGCTCCAGGGTTTGTGCTTTTTACTCTACCTAAACTGCCTCTAACAAGTTCCTGGGACAAAGAAAATTCACTGACCTTTGTAAATGACTCAGTATCCCCATGCCCTGTGCCTCAGTTTCCTCATTTTTATGAGGCAGGCTAATCATGGAGGAATGTCTGGCATATGGTAAATACTGAATCTGTTGGATCTGGTTTTTTGTTTTTTTGTGTGTGTTTTTTTTTTTTTTTTTTGAGGCAGAGTCTCACTCTGTCACCCAGGCTGGACTGCAATGGCACAATCTCAGCTCACTGCAGCCTCCACCTCCTGGGTTCAAGTGATCCTCCCACCTCAGCCTCCTGAGTCACTGGGGTTACAGGCACCAGCCACCACACTCGGCTAATTTTTGTAGTTTTAGTAGAGATGGGGTTTCACCATGTCGGCCAGGCTGGTCTTGAGCTCCTGGCCTCAAGAAATCCACCCACCTCAGCCTCCCAGAGTGCTGGAATTACAGGCGTGAGCCACCGCGCCTGGGCCCTGGTTACTGTTATGCATTGTTCAGATATTAATCGACTCAGCAACCTTCTGTGCTCTTACTCTCTTTTCTTTTCTTTTCTTTTTTTTTTTTTTGAGACGTTGTCTTGCTCTGTTGCCCAGGCTAGAGTGCAGTAGCACAATCTCGGCTCACTGGGTTCAAGCAGTTCTCTGCCTCAGCCTCCCGAGTAGCTGGGATTACAGGCGCCTGCCACCACACCCAGCTAATTTTTTTGTATTTTTAGTAGAGATGGGGTTTCACCATGTTGGTCAGGCTGGTCTTGAACTCCTGACCTTGTGATCCACCCGCGTCAGCCTCCCAAAGTGTTGGGATTACAGGCATGAATGACCGTACCTGCCCCTTTTTTTTTCCTTTTGAGACAAAGTCTTGCTCTGTCACCCAGGCTGGAGTGCAATAGCGCAATCTCGGCTCACTGCAGCCTCCATCTCCTGGGCTCAAGCAATTCTCATGCCTCAGCCTCCCGACTAGCTGGGACTACAGGCACATGCTACCACGCCTGGCTAATTTTTGTATTTTCAGTAGAGATGGGGTTTCACCATGTTGGCCAGGCTGGTCTCAAACTCCTAACCTCAGGTAATCTGCCCGCCTCGGCCTCCCAAAGTGCTGGGATTATAGGGGTGAGCCACCATGCCTGGCTTGTGCTGTTATTTTCACCACTTTACAGATGAGGAAAATAAGTCACAGAGAAATTAATTGACTTGCAAAAAGTCCCACTTACTGTGTGCCCAGTACTGCTTGTGACAGGACATGGTGGGAGTTAAGAACACAGATGACTCCATCAGAGAGCCCAAGTTCAAACCCCAGTGCTGCCTCTTCAGCTGTTATGACCTCGGACAAGTCATCTAACCACTCTGAGCCTCAGTTTCTTTATCTTTTTTTTTTTTTTTTTTTTTTTTTTTTTTTTTTTTGAGGCGGAGTCTTGCTCTGTCGCCGGGCTGGAGTGCAGTGGCCAGATCTCAGCTCACTGCAAGCTCCGCCTCCCGGATTTACGCCATTCTCCTGCCTCAGCCTCCCGAGTAGCTGGGACTACAGGCGCCCGCCACCTCGCCCGGCTAGTTTTTGTATTTTTTAGTAGAGACGGGGTTTCACCGTGTTAGCCAGGATGGTCTCGATCTCCTGACCTCGTGATCCGCCCGCCTCGGCCTCCCAAAGTGCTGGGATTACAGGCTTGAGCCACCGCGCCCGGCCCAGTTTCTTTATCTGTAAAAAGAATAGCGACTGGGATTCCTGTGGAATAGAAAAAAAGTCAATACAGCAGTCCATGTGGAGAGAGAGTCCAGTTGTTCCTGTACTAGGTCAGGGCAGGATCTTTTGTATGGATTCACAGCAGTCGTCTTGTGCAGGTCAGGTCAGTGGTTACTGTATGATGTGAGGCCAGGGGTTCCTGGACAGTGTGAAGATGGATTTCTGTATGGCGTGAAGGCAAGTTCCTGTATAGATTGAGCACCTGTGGTTGTGAGGATTGAGTTAATATGCATGAAGTACTTAAAATCAGGTCTGGCACACAGCAAACAATAAATGTCAGCTGTTACTAATGCTTTTATCAGTATCGTTATCTTGCACTTTACATTACAATTTACTCCCCACAACAACCACCTTACACAATGGGTGCTGCCCATCTTACAGGTGTGGGTTCTGTTCACTTGTTCCCAGTACTCTCCCTCCCTCTCCAGACTTGCAGGGCTCAGTAGGGAGGATTGGGGAGGCAGGACATGTTGCCCTCCAAATTCCCCAATGAACCCCCACCATACCTTTCCCTCCCCTTTTCCTTAACAAAGGGTGGCTATAACCTGACATCCATCTCAGAGTCCATGGCTGCCTGCACTCGCTCCCTCCTTGGAGACCCGCCACCCCTGCTGACCCTGCCACGGCCCCCTCTATCAGGGGCCCTGGCCTCAATCACTGAGACTATCCAAGTCCATCGCAGATACTGGCGCAGCTTACGGGTCATGAGTGAGTGGATTTGGTGGCGATGGAGGGAACTCAGGGAAGGAGGGGGCTGGGAGACAGGGATTAGAGGCAGGAAGGAGGATAGTACCCACACTCAAGGATCTCTCTCCCTGGTTCCAGAGGTAGAAGACAGAGAGGGACCCTCCAGTTCTAAGTTGGTCACCAAGAAGGCACCCCAACCAGCCAAACCTAGGTTAGCTGAGCGGATGACCACACGAGAAAAGAAGGTTCTGGAAGCAGGCATGGGAAAGATCACCTCGGCATCATCTGGGGAAGAGTCCACTCCAGGCCAGACTAAGTCAGAGACAGCTGTGGTGGCCCTCACTCAGGACCAGTCCTCAGAGGCAGCCACAGGGGGAGCCACACTGGCCCAGACCATCTCTGAGGCAGCCGTTGGGGGAGCCATGCTGGGCCAGACCACCTCAGAGGAGGCTGTCGGGGGAGCCACTCCGGACCAGACCACCTCAGAGAAGACTGTGGGAGGAGCCACTCTGGACCAGACCACCTCAGAGGATGCTGTTGGGGGAGCCACGCTGGGCCAGACTACCTCAGAGGAGGCTGTAGGAGGAGCTACACTGGCCCAGACCACCTCGGAGGCAGCCATGGAGGGAGCCACACTGGACCAGACTACGTCAGAGGAGGCTCCAGGGGGCACCGAGCTGATCCAAACTCCTCTAGCCTCGAGCACAGACCACCAGACCCCCCCAACCTCACCTGTGCAGGGAACTACACCCCAGATATCTCCCAGTACACTGATTGGGAGTCTCAGGACCTTGGAGCTAGGCAGTGAATCTCAGGTAAGGCCCACCACACCCAGGTAGGGGCAAGAAGGGGCAAGAATCGGGCTTCTCTGATACATCTCTTACTTCTGCGTGTCCAGGGGGCCTCAGAATCTCAGGCCCCAGGAGAGGAGAACCTACTAGGAGAGGCAGCTGGAGGTCAGGACATGGCTGATTCGATGCTGATGCAGGGATCTAGGGGCCTCACTGATCAGGTGAGCTCAGGGAGAGGCTGGGACTGTGGCTTCCTTCTCTTGCCAATTTGTGTCTCCAGGTAGGAGCATGTGATAAACATATAATGGGGAGATGGGGTCTTCAGCTTACTCAGTTTCACCCACCCACTCCAGGCCATATTTTATGCTGTGACACCACTGCCCTGGTGTCCCCATTTGGTGGCAGTATGCCCCATACCTGCAGCAGGCCTAGACGTGACCCAACCTTGTGGGGACTGTGGAACAATGCAAGAGAATTGGGTGTGTCTCTCTTGCTATCAGGTATGGAGCAGAGGAAGGGGATGGGGCGGAGGTTGGCCCGGGAGCAAACTACAGGGGGGTGCTGACCCCCACCTGACACTCACACCCCCAACCTCAGGTCTACTGTGGTCGTTACATCAATGGCCACATGCTCCAACACCATGGAAATTCTGGACACCCGTTGGTCCTCAGCTACATCGACTTGTCAACCTGGTGTTACTACTGTCAGGCCTATGTCCACCACCAGGTGGGCCCTGGGTAGACCCTTCAACACGTGCACACTCACCCCGCACACACACACAGCCCTTCTGTGATTGGGTAAAGGGAGACCACAGGCCCCTCTGCATGGCTGCCTCATGTGATTATTTTGCATGGGGCGGGGGCTGTGGGGTAGTCCAGAAGACAGAGTGGTTGAGGGCTGGAGTGGGGGCAGCCCTGCAGCCGAGGTAGAGGGGTCCTCACTCTCTCTCACCTGCCCTATTCTTGCCTCCTCCTCAGGCTCTCCTAGATGTGAAGAACATCGCCCACCAGAACAAGTTTGGGGAGGATATGCCCCACCCACACTAAGCCCCAGAATACGGTCCCTCTTCACCTTCTGAGGCCCACGATAGACCAGCTGTAGCTCATTCCAGCCTGTACCTTGGATGAGGGGTAGCCTCCCACTGCATCCCATCCTGAATATCCTTTGCAACTCCCCAAGAGTGCTTATTTAAGTGTTAATACTTTTAAGAGAACTGCGACGATTAATTGTGGATCTCCCCCTGTCCATTGCCTGCTTGAGGGGTACCACTACTCCAACCCAGAAGGAAAGGGGGGCAGCTCAGAGGCCCCAAGAGGGAGCTGATATCACGAGGATAACATTGGCGGGAGGGGAGTTAACTGGCAGGTATGGCAAGGTTGCATATATAATAAAGTACAAGCTGTTAAAAAACCTGGAGAAAGCCTTTTGACTTTGAGCAGGTGGAGAACCCCACATCCCTGGCCAGCAGAGCCAATGAGTAATGAAGGAAAGAGGGAGTGGGTCTCTGTCAGGTCAATCCCCTGCCCATCCATTGCCCCCAAAAAACTAACTGAAAATAGAGCAGCCATTTTGACTGGCTCCACGGGAGATGAAATGGTAGAATCCATGATATGAAATGGTAGAATCCATGAGGAATGAGGGTGCTTGCTTAGAAAATAGGGGCCTCACAGCCAGTCCCAGCCACACCCACACCCTAGGCTGAGAAGGCAAGAAAACTAGCAGGAAGTATCCTCACCAGGCCTGTTTCCCCATTTGTCTCATTGGCCTGACAGGATGGCGGGAGGTCCAGGTTTAACTTGAATGTGGTGGTCATGGTAGCTTCTTGGCAGAAGGGGTGCCTGCCGTTGACCGGAGGTGGGAAATTGGAGGACAGTCTGAGAGTGAATTTCTCCCACGTGGTGAGAATGCTTTGGCAGCTCAAGGGAGTAGGAGCTGAGGTTTCCAGGACTGTCTTCATGGCCATCTTATGATCCCAAGCTGACCACCACAGCCTTACTGAGTCAAGAAGAGGAAGGATGGGGAAGGGCCAGGGCTGCCCCGTTTTTGTTTTGTTTTGTTTTGTTTTTTGAGATAGAGTCTTGCTCTTGTCACCCAGGCTGGAGTGCAGTGGCACGATCTCGGCTCACTGCAGCCTCTGCCTCCCAGGTTCAAGTAATTCTCCTTCCTCAGCCTCCTGAGTAGCTGGGATTACAGGCGCCCGCCACCACACCTGGCTAATTTTTGTATTTTTAGTAGAGATGGGGTTTCGCCATGTTGGGCAGGCTGGTCTCGAACTCCTGACCTCATGATCCACCTGCCTCGGCCTCCCAAAGTGCTGGGATTACAGGTGTGAGCCACCGCTCCCAGGCCAGGGGCTGCCCTGTTTTAAGAGCCCTCTGGATGCCCCACCTCTGCTGCCCTCTCATTGAGTGTGAGCCACCGCTCCCGGGCCAGGGGCTGCCGTGTTTTAAGAGCCCTCTGGATGCCCCACCTCTGCTGCCCTCTCATTGATCAGGACTGTGCATGTGGTTGCCATAGCTGCAAGGGAGCCTGGGAAATGTGTAGCTTTGACAGGCAGCCGCCTCTGATCAGGGGCTTTCTTCTCTGACAGAATGACCTCTCCTCTGTCACTCTCCCCTTTCTCCAGAGCTACCAAAAAACGGAGCTGAGGCAGCACAGGCTCTGTGGCCTCAAAGAGCTTCCCACAAAACGGTTCCCAAAGTCAGGCCATCCTGGTCAAAATCTGACCCCCAACTCTCCCACACACACACCACCAACAGGAAAGCAAGGGAGAGGTGCTGTAGGGGACACACAGGGAGGTTTGGCCGCCGTCCGCGCACCCCTAGAGGCCGCTGTGGCACCCACATACCTGTGCACAAGCCACCTGGGGGCACGACCCCCTGCTCCCCCGGGGCAATGGTAGGGGCAGGGGCGGGGCAGGGGCAGGGGCAGGGGCGCGGCGCAGGGGGGTGGGCGGCCTGAGGAGCCGAGGGAGGGCAGCTGCGCATGTCCACTCCCCCACTCGCCGCCGGGGGGCCCCCGGGGATCAAGCGTAGACCCCTGCCAGGCCTGTCAGAGCGTCCCAGCGCGCCCGCCTCCCCACGGACACAGGTGAGCGAGGCACCGGTGCCCCCGGCCCCGCCAGGCCTGGGGGTATCCCCGCGCCGGCTTTAGGGGACCCTCCCCCAAGCGCCAAGCCTTCTCCCGGGCGAGCGGCCCTCACTCGGCCTGCCGGGAGGGGTATTGGCGCTGGGCTGGAGTCGGAATGGGTCTTGACAGGATGCCTGGGCGACACTGCTCACACCGATCCCGAAGTGCAGCCCTGGTTTCGGGGACCCCTCCGCACTCCGAGCTTTGTACCTCACCCGGCCTCGTCCAGGAAAGCGCGACCTGGCGAGGCCGCCCTGACCCCAGATCCCGGCTCCTTAGCGCGCCGGCCTCGGTGAGCTGGACGAAGCCCCCTAACCTGGTCCCGGCGGCTCTGAGCGCGCGGCCACCGCCAGGAGCCCAGGGGACCCACCGGGGGCTCCGCGCCACTTGAAAGGACCGAGCCCCCATCCCCGCGCTTCCCGCGGGCTGAGACCCTGGGCCAGTGCCCTTGGCACGTGCCTCTGCGCCTCGCGGCTCCTCCCGGGAGAGGGGCCGTGAGGACCAGGGCCACGGCCTCCCTGCGCGTCGAGGGAACTGGGCGAGTGTGGCCGGTCCCGCCAGGCAGCTGGGGTGGGAGCTGCGCTTGGCCACTCGGCCAGTCCCCGGGCTCCCCTTCCTCACCGTCGGCGCCCCCAGACTCCAGCCGCTTGGACCCCGACTTAAGAGGCAGCCTCGACCCCGCCTCTGCTTTCTGACCCATCCCTAAAGATGGCCGGGCACCCCTACAGGACCCCCAGAAGCAGACCTCTCCCTCCACGTGCGCCGCTGCCTCGCCCCTCCCCGCAGTCCTCCAGGTCTTCTTCCTGTCCCCAACCGTCGGGGACCCCCAAGCTCCATCCTCCACTTCCTGCTCTCTTCATCCCGCCCCCGCTCCTTCTGGGCCAGCGTCTCCAGTGACTATTCCCAGGGATCCCTCAGAGCTGAGGACGCCGAGGCTGCATCCCCATTTGGGACCTTGCCCCGACCCCGACCTCCGGATCTCCAACTCCACCAAACCTCGAAGCCACCATCTGCCCCCAAAGCGCCGCTGCTCCAGGCTTTCGGAGGGGAGTCGTGGCAACAGCCATTAGGATGCACTAAGCGGGGCACTTCCTGAGCCCAAGGACACCGAGGGGCATTCACTGAGTGAATGGGGATGTGCTGCTAATAACTAGCACTAATTGACCACCTGCCGTGTGCCCATCCTCTTCGAACACGCAACTTCCTTGTTCCTTATCTTGTTATTGTCTCTTTCTCTCTGCCAGAATCTAATCCTCACAAGGGCAGGGACTGGGGTCTGTTTTGTTAACTGCCATACCACAATGCCTGGCACAAAGGAAGATTCTTGAATTAATGAATGGAGATTAAATTATAATTTAAAAGCCTGGCATGAACTAAGCACCTTCTGCATGCTTATCATCTGCTACTGACATATAGTTCACTTTTTTTTTTTTGAGATGGAGTTTTGCTCTTGTCGCCCAGGCTGGAGTGCAGTGGCCGGATCTCAGCTCACTGCAAGCTCCGCCTCCCGGGTTCAGGCCATTCTCCTGCCTCAGCCTCCCGAGTAGCTGGGATTACAGGCATCCGCCACCACGCCCGGCTAATTTTTTGTATTTTTAGTAGAGACGGGGTTTCACCATGTTGGGCAGGCTGGTCTCAAACTCCTGACCTCAGGTGATCCACCTGCCTCGGCCTCCCAAAGTGCTGGGATTACAGGCGTGAGCCATTGCACCCGGTCCACTTTTTACCTAGTTTGTTGTCTCTCACCCCAACCAGAATATAACCTTCATGAGGGCTACAGTTTGTTGTCTATTTATTGCCCACCTCTATGTCCTTGCCACACAGTAGGTTCCCAATAAATGTATGTTGAGTAATTAATAAAGACAACATTCTAATGATAATGGCTAACAGACCACGTAATTGACATATTTATTTGGTTTATTGTCTTATCTGCCTCTGCCTTTTAGAACATAAACCTTCTGGGGGTGGGAATGTTGAGTCCCTACTGTCTGGCAGGCACTGTGCTGGGCTGGGGTTCAATGGTGACCCAAACCGGCAAAATCCTGCACTCCCTCCATCATGGGGAGGAACTGCTAATGGGCATAGGCATTCTCTTCGGGGTGAGGAAAATGTTCTAAAATTTAGTTATGGTGATAGTCACACAACTTCATGAATATGCTAAAACCCGTTAAATTGGACACTAGCTGGCTGAACTTGATGGATGTAAATTACATCTCAATAAAGCTGTTTGGGAAATCCAGACTTCACAGTTGTTGGTTCGTGTGAGGAGGGAAGGAGAGATGGGGGGAACGTTGGGGCAGGGAGAAAACAACATAAATCATATAATATAGCACGCAAATTGGAAGGTGATCAGCACACAATAGGCACTCAGTAAATGTTAAAATAATGACACCCCACTGTCTCCTTGCCCTCACATGGTCTCCCCTAATGTATTGCCTGTTGTCTTGCTTCTTCTCTTCCCACTTGCAGAGCCCGCTGCCCACGTCTCTTCCCTGAGCTGCCTGCTGGGGTCATGGAGCTGCCAACAAAGCCTGGCACCTTCGACCTGGGCCTGGCCACATGGAGCCCTTCCTTCCAGGGGGAAACCCACCGGGCACAGGCACGCTGCAGGGATGTTGGCAGGCAGCTTCCTGAGTACAAGGCTGTGGTGGTGGGTGCGAGTGGCGTGGGCAAGAGTGCGCTGACCATCCAGCTGAACCACCAGTGCTTCGTGGAGGACCACGACCCCACCATCCAGGATTCCTACTGGAAGGAGTTGACCCTGGACAGTGGGGACTGCATTCTGAATGTGCTGGACACAGCAGGGCAGGCCATCCATAGGGCCCTGCGTGACCAGTGCCTGGCTGTCTGTGATGGTGTGCTGGGCGTCTTCGCTCTCGATGACCCTTCGTCTCTGATCCAGCTGCAGCAGATATGGGCCACCTGGGGCCCTCACCCCGCCCAGCCCCTTGTCCTCGTAGGCAACAAGTGTGACCTTGTGACCACCGCTGGAGATGCTCATGCCGCTGCTGCAGCCCTTGCACACAGCTGGGGGGCCCACTTCGTGGAGACCTCAGCCAAAACACGGCAAGGCGTGGAGGAGGCCTTTTCCCTGCTGGTCCATGAGATCCAGAGGGTCCAGGAGGCCATGGCCAAGGAGCCCATGGCAAG
>NW_022681471.1:89129422-89329422 GCF_009764315.1 Trachypithecus francoisi
CAGAGAGATATTGGTGTGTGGGGTTGAGGTGGAGAATACATTAAATCTCTTCTGATTTGTTGCTAGCTTCTGCTGCAACCAATTAACATGGCTTCAAGCCAGGCACGGCAGCTCACACATGTAATCCCAGCACTTTGGGAGGCTGAGGTGGGTGGATCACGAGGTCAAGAGATAGATCGAGACCATCTTGGCCAACATGGTAAAACCCCATCTCTACTAAAAATCCAAAAAATCAGCTGGGTGTGGTGGCATGCGTCTGTGGTCCCAGCTACTCGGGAGACTGAGGCAGGAGAATCACTTGAACCCGGGAGGCGGAGGTTGCAGTGAGCTGAGATCGCACCAATGCACTCCAGCCTGGTGACAGAGTGAGACTCCATCTCAAACAAACAAACAAACAAACAAACAAAAAACATAACTGGTGGTCCCTTCAGCAACAAGTTAACTTTTATTTCAGGAAACCCTCTGGCACCCTTTCTCTGAGATGGATCCTCCTTACCCCTACAAGAATAGTCCCTTGTAGTGAGCCAGCCTGGAAGTGCTGTAGAGAAGGCCAGACTGGGAGAATGTCTGGAGCCCTATCTTTATGAAATTTAGTCATCCTGGGAAGCAGGCATCATACGTCAGGTATGACTCAGGCTGCGAGTAACTGAAACCCAGATTCTAACTGGCTTAAACAATTAGGAAATGTATTATCTCACATAACAAGAATTCTAGGGAAGAGGCAAGCTTTAAGATTGGTTGATTCAACTGTTTATAATGACTGTCAGCGGGTATCAGGGTACATCATTACTTTGTTCTTCTCCAGCTGAAGTGAGAGGAACCTAACAATAAGTTAAGTCCGGAAAACCATATAGGTATCAAAGTTTCTCAGTTCTATCTTTATAAAAAGGAGAGAAACATGGGCACTGGGAAACAATAGGGTAGATTCAACGTATCCACTGAGTTCATATTAGCTGTGTGGCCTTAGACAGTCAGTTAATTGCTCCAAGCCAATTCCCTTACGTGTCAAATGGCAGTTGTTATAGTATCTGACTTGCTTCTAAACAGGCTGTTGATAGGGGTCACGTGAAATAATGTGAAAACATTTGGTAAGTCACATAAGGTGCCATATACCTTTGAAACCTTTGTACGAAATTAATTATTTTTAATTGACATAAAAATTATATATATTTATGTGTACAACAGGATGTATTGAAATATGTAAAGCCTGTGGAATGGCTAAATTGAGCGAATTAACATACACATTACCTCACATACCTATTATTTTTTTTGGTGAGAACACTTACAATCTCTGTGATTTTCAAGAATATGATACATTGTTCTAATTATAGTCACTATGTTGTACAATGCATCTCTTGAACTTATTCCTCCTATCTAACTGAAATTTTGTATCCTTTGACCAACATCTTCCCCAAACCCTTTCCCCCTGCTTCTCTGCCCCCACCACTGGTAAACACCATTCTACTCTTTGATTCTAATAGTTCTAATAAGCTCTCACATATGAGTGAAATCATGCAGTATTTGTCTTTCTGTACCTGGCTTATTTCACCTAACATAATGTCCTCCAGGTTCATCCATGTTGCCACAAATGATGGGATTTCCTTCATTTTTAAGGTTGAATAGTGTTTCATTGTATATATTTACCATATTTTATTTATCCATTCATCCACTGATGGATACTTAGTATCTTGGCTACTGTGAATAATGCTGCCATGAATATGGGTGTGCAGATATCTGTTTAAGATACTGATTTCCTTTTTTTTGGATTATATACCCAGTAGGATGGTTGGATCACAGGGTAGTTTTATTTTAATTTTTTGAGGAACCTTGATACCGTTTTTCATAATGGCTGCACTAATTTACATTCCCACCACCGCTGTGCAAGCCTCACCACCACCTTTCCTCCACAGCCTCACCAACACTTTACTCTTGTCTTTTTGATAATAGCCATCCTAACAGGTATGAAGTGATATCTCATTGTGATTTTGATTTGTATTTCCCTGATGATTGGTGATGTTGAGCATATTTTTATATGCCTGCTGGCCATTTGCCATGTCTTCTTTTGAGGAATGTTTTGGCAGTTCTTTTGCCCATTTTTAATCAGGCTATTTGTTTTCTGAGGCCTTTTAAAAGTTACTATCATCAGAGAGGATGTGTAGACATAACACCTACTGTGTACAAGGCACTGTTAGATTGAAAGTTTAAAATAAAACCTAGGTACTAACCTTAAGTTTCCCCAAACAGTGCAACACACATCTACTAAGCACCCATACGTGTTGGGAGCACAGGTATGAGAGAGACCCCCTGCCCAGTAGAGTAGGGGAGACAGACTTATGAACAGACAACTTCAGTACTACTTAGTAAGTGAACACAAGAGTAGAGGTGTGTGCAGAGTGCTCTGGGAGTACACAGGCATTACTAACTTATTCAGGCTTCACAGGGAAGGGGTAGGCAGAATGTCAGGAGTGTATCAAGCGATAAGAGGGATTTGAAAAAACCTGTATAACATAGATACATATATAAGCAAAACCCCCAAATAGCCTTATTTTGTATTTTATGGACACAGTAAGGGGTAGAGTCTATAGAAAACAATGAGTAAATAACAGTGTAATGAACTTTTTTCTTCCTCCTCTCCATCTGTTTTGGTTAACTGGCACATGTTCCCTAGTGCTTCTAATCAACAGTCTGAAAACTAAGCCTCTCCACGTAACAGGGTCTCAAAATGTCACTGAACATGGACCTTCACTGGAAGAACAGTATTCTCTGAAGCTTCATGATCTTCTGTAGCATATCCTCTGGGAATTGCAGAAGATTGGGCCTCTAATAACTGGTTGGGAAAGTGTATCAACTTTTTCAGGAAAGATCATTTGACTACAGAGTCTCACATATCCTATCATTAAAAGTTGCACTCTCCTATCCTGTGTTGCTATCTTAACATACTGTAAATTAAAGTTATAATTTAAAAGGGTTGAAGTGCATTTTTAAAATAGCAAATATTATTTAAATATAAAGGAATCTCCCACCCATTGTCCAGTTTTTCCCTTTTCTTCTTTTATTGATACATAATATTCTACATATTTAAGAGGTACATGTGAATATTTGTTACATGCATGCCAAGACCAGCTCGGTTGGGGAGACCCTAACCCAGTGGTGCTAGAGGAATTAAAGACACACACACAGAAATAGAGAGGTGTGAAGTGGGAAATCAGGGATCTCACAGCCTTCAGAGCTGAGAGCCCTGAACAGAGATTTATCCACATATTTATTAATAGCAAACCAGTCATTAGCATTGTTTCTATAGATATTAAATTAACTAAAAGTATACCTTATGAGAAATGAAGGGATGGGCCAAATTAAAGGAATAGGTTGGGCTAGTTAACTGCAGCAGGAACACGCCCTTAAGACGCAGATGCTCATGCTATTGTTTGTGGCTTAAGAATGCCTTTTAAGTGGTTTTCCGCCCTGGGCGGGCCATGTGTTCCTTGCCCTCATTCCTGTAAACCCACAACCTTCCAGCTTGGGCATTAGGGCCATTATGAACATGTCACAGTGCTACAGAGATTTTGTTTATGGCCAGTTTTGGGGGCCAGTTTATGGCCGGATTTTGGGGGGCTTGCTCCCAACGTGTCTCCCTTCTTTGATTTGCAAAGAGATAAAAGCAAGGGCAGCTTTGTCACAGTGGGCTACTTCTCGCAGGAGTCAGGATCCACATCTGCAGACTATACAAAGACAAACAACATAGATTAAAAGCATAGTCATCATTGAAATCACAGAGCTTCCAAGTGTTTGTATCCATTTAAATGGGTTACTAGCTGCTAATTTGTCTGCAGCTCCTTTAAGCACTCTAGTTCCTGGCATTAAGGTCAGGTGTGCCTGGGATGCTTTAAATATATATATTTTAAATTTTGCTATACCCAAAAACAAGTTTGTAGAGTGTCCTTCTAGATGCTTTTTTATTCTTTCCCAAATTTTGATCTTATTAAGAGCATGTAATAGTTTCCACAAATCCTTATGTTTAGCTCCTAGAGCAGGCCATATCATTTGAGGTTGAGGTGCCACTATACTGCCATGGTTCCAGATAATAGGAACTTTTGCCATACGTCTTATCATTTCTACCATCTGACCATTTTGTTCAGATCATCTGAACATAGTGTGACGATGCTTCCCACAGTTGAAACAAGCTCCAGGAAATGGAGTATTTCCTTTATCCACTCTCAGTCCTGCCATTGCCTGTGCCAACAAGGTAGCTTTATGCAGATTACCTCTGATACCATCACAGGCCTTGATATAATCAATTAAATGTGCTTTCCCTCTGATAGGTCGCAGGGCAGCCTGGCGATCGGGATTAGCATTGTCAAAAGCTAATAACTGCAGTACTATATCCTGAGCAGCCAAATCTGCAATCATCTTTTTAAGAGACTCCTGTAACCGAGCTATAAAATCAACATATGGTTCTCTGGGTCCCTATTTTATAGCACTAAAGGAAGGGTATTGTTCTCCACCTGAAGTGATTTTTTTTCCCAAGTTCTAATGCATACTCCTCTAAGCTGTTCTATGGCATCATCCTGCATGACCAATTTTGCATCCAAACCAGCCCAGCTGCCAATCCCCAAAAGTTGGTCTGCAGTTATATTAATTTGAGGTTGGGCCTGGGCATTGCAAGAAGCCTGAATGGAAGCTTCATCTGCCCACCAAGTTTTAAATTGTAAGAACTAAGCAGCAGTTGGATAAGCTCGAGTAAGAGTGTCCCAGTCAGTAGGAATCATCCGACTGGAAACAGCAACATTCTTTAACAGTCCCATTACAAAAGGAGAACCTGGGCTGTACTGATTTATTGCTTGTTTTAATTCTTTGAGTAATTTAAAAGAAAAGGACTCAAATGTAGCTATAATATTTCCCTCTTGATCTGGGGGGTATGTTCTAACAGGGAACTGCCAAGCCTCTAAATCACCCTCTCGTCTAGCTTGCTGAATTCCTGCCTGAATAGAACTAAGAGTGGTCGCTTGAGGCGCTGCTCGAACAGTCACTGGGGCAACTAGTTTTCACCCAGTGTCCTCCAGAAAAGAAAGATCTGGGGGGTAATTTTCTTCAAAATAATGATGAGGGGGTGCAGAAGGGTAGTGATGAACCTCTCCTTCCTTTGCTGCTTTAGCTTTAGCTGGTAATAAACATGCTCTGTAACCTCTTCTATTACTTCACTATACTCTCCTTCCTCCTCCTCATTAGTGTGAAAAAATTCCAAGGTGGAACGAACCAGACCCCACACCTGTCCCATTGTTACCCTGACGCTTCCGAGCTCCCCTTCTTACTCACCACAGGGATTGCTTTAAGAGTACTCAGGTGTCCTCCAGGTAGTTTTCCATTCCAACCATCACTCCAGCGACCTTTCAACCTGGATTCGAGCCCCCATGAATGGACGCCACTTGCTGAGACCAGCTCGGTCAGGGAGACCCTAACCCAGTGGCACTAGAGGAATTAAAGACACACACACAGAAATATAGAGGTGTGAAGTGGGAAATCAGGGATCTCACAGCCTTCGGAGCTGAGAGCCATGAACAGAGATTTACCCACATATTTATTAACAGCAAACTAGTCATTAGCATTGTTTCTATAGATATTAAATTAACTAAAAGTATCCCTTATGGGAAACGAAGGGATGGGCCAAATTAAATGAATAGGTTGGGCTAGTTAACTGCAGCAGGAACACGCTCTTAAGACACAGATGCTCATGCTATTGTTTGTGGCTTAAGAATGCCTTTAAGTGGTTTTCCGCCTTGGGCAGGCCAGGTGTTCCTTGCCCTCATTCCCGTAAACCCACAACCTTCCAGCTTGGGCATTAGGGCTATTATGAACATGACACAGTGCTACAGAGATTTTGTTTATGGCCAGTGTTTGGGGCCAGTTTATGCTCAGATTTTGGGGGGCTTGTTCCCAACACATGCATATAATGTGTAATGATCAAGTCAGTGTATTTGGGGTATTCATACCTTGAGTATTTATTATTTCTGTGTTGGTAACATCTCAAGTCCTTTCTTCTAGATACTTTGAAATATACAATATATTGTCCATTGTTGGATGAATAGTTTGCAAATATTTTTCACAGAATTGGAAAAAATAATCCTAAAGTTTGTATGAAAGCAAAAAAGAGCCCAAATAGCTAAAACAATGCTTAGCAAAAAGACCAAAGCTTCAGGCATCACCTCCTAACTTCAAAATATATTACAAGGCTGTAGTAACCAAAACAGCATGCTGTTGGTATGAAAACAGACACATAGGCCAATGGAAAAGAATAAAGAACCCAGAAATAAAGCCATGTAAGTAAATAAATAAAGCCAACAGATTACAGTGCATACAGTGGGGAAAGGAACATACATACAGCATACAGTGGGGAAAGGAAACCCTTTTCAATAAATGGTGCTGGGAAAGCTCAATAAGCATATGCAGAAGAATGAAATGATTTTTATATCTCTCACCATATACAAAAATCAAATCAAGATAATTAAAGACTTAAACATAAGACCTGAAACTATAAAATAACTGGAGAAAAATCTAGGGAAAACTCTTCGGGACATTGGTCTGGGCAAAGATTTTATGGCTGAGACCTCAAAAGTATAGGCAACAAAAACAATAGACAAATGGGACCATACTAATTTAAAAGCTTCTGCACAAAAAAGGAAGCAATAAACAGTGAAGAGACAACTTGTTGAATGGAAGAAAATAAAGCAATCTTTTAATGTTTTAAAGTGCTACTTTAATCAATCCCATCAGTACGGTGGGTGGCACTGTGAGGACAGGGTGAACCTTAGGGTTATTTTTAAATTTATTTTTATTTCTGTTTTTTGAGACAAGTCACCCAGGTGGGAGTGCAGTGGGGCAATCATGGCTTACTGCAGCTTCAACCTCCTAGGTAGGTTCAAGCAATCCTCCCACTTCAGCCTCCTGAGTAGCTGGGAGCATAGGCACAAGACACCATGCCCAGCTAATTAAAAACATTTTTAGAGACAGGGCCTCCCTATGTTGCCCAGGCTGGTCTCGAACTCCTGGACTCAAGCGATCCCTCCACCTAGGCCTCCCAAAGTGCTGTGATTACAGGCATGAGCTACTGTGCCTGGCCCAAATCTTTGGGCTAGATGTTGAGTCTCAGTGACAAATAATTGCTTGACATCACTCTCTTGTGTAGACATCATCGCTGCCAAAGACTTTTTGCCTCCTAAAATGCCTTATTATAGCCTGATTAGGTCTGACCACTATAAAGTCTGCTGCACTTTGGGTGCATGATTTCCTGTGCTACATAGAGCTCTGCTGTTCAACAGGCTCATAAAAAACCCTCCTGGACAGCTTCTCAGGCCCAGGTTTCTGCTCTGCTGTGCTTTATTATCTCCTGGGGTAGATACCCACCTACCTGTTCTCAAGTTGTTTCCTCAGACCCAGAGTTTGGCAGTGCTTTCCTAGCAGAACAGTCAACCTTCCTGTTGCCTCAAACCAGGTAGGGGACTCAGAAACGCCAGAGGCCACCCCTTGCAGAGGAGCATAAACCTACCCTTGAAAAGCAGACTGTTTCACCTCTCTCATACCAATAAGTGAATGATGGGATATGCATCAAGGGGAAGAGTGCTGAGAGAATCCTCTCAGGAATTGAACTGAAAAGGAAACCAACAAGCATTGAGCTTGTTTTCCAAAGGATAGGATCCCTTTTTGGGAGGAGTCATCCCAGAGCTGGAAAAGATGTCAGAACTATGAGAGAAGGTGAGCAAGAGAGTGAGTTAATGATCAAGTATTTTGACCATGGGTTCAGATGGATGTAGGCAGAACTACCTTAGACCACACTCCAGCTTTAATCTCTTGCTTAAATGTTGCTTTATACTCCTTTCAGGAAGTTTCTATTTTTCAGTTAATTTTGGGGTACATAATAGGTGTTTATGGGTTACCTGAGATGTTTTGATACAGGCATGCAATGTGAAATAATCATGTCATGGAGAATGGGGTAGCTATCCTTTCAAGCATTTACCCTTTGAGTTACAAATAATGCAATTACACTATTTTAATTATTTTAACATTTACAATGAAGTTACTATTTACTATAGTCACCCTGTTGTAGAAGGACGGTTACCAGAGGCTGTGAAGGGTAATCTTTCTTATTTTTCTTGTTTGCAAAGGGGAGTTTGAAAACCAAAACTCAGTTGAATGTCAGGGAGTCAGTTGAAATATACGAACACTATATACCCACCACAATATAAGGCCGTGGCCCAGGCTGCAGTTTTCATGAAACGAAAAGTGCTCAACAATCAAGCTGAAGCTGACACAAAAGAATTCCATAGTTGAGACCCTACAGATCCCACAGGGGAGAGGAACAAGTAGCACTTAATTGAGAGTTCCCTACTCAATATAGCTCTCATTAGGTGGTCAGCAATTGAAGTGTAATTTCAACAATAACCACCCTGTGAGGTAGGTGTTATTATTCTTACCATTAAACAAATAAGGAAACAGGTTTCAGAGAGGTGAAGTAACTTGCCCAAGGTCACACTGCCACTAAATGGCAGAACCAGGATTTGAACTAGTGCGTCACACATAGTACAATTTCAGTTAATGCGTATTGGAATGCATACATCAATGAAAGGTCTGTGGGACAATAAAAATCCAAATTTTTACTTGTTTTTGTGTGTTTCTGACATTTTATAACAGATGTTTTAAATTTACAGAAAAACTGAATTTTACATTAAACACTTAAATATACCCATCACCTAGATTCTACTAATCTATTCCTGCTATACTTGTTTCATATCTACTTGTGTATTGATTTTCTCTATTCACTCATCTATATTATTTTCTGATACATTTCCAAGTAAATTGAGGACATCAGTACAGGTCCCCCTAAAATTTCAGCATGTGTATTATTTACTAGAGTTCAATGTTTGTTTACACGTGTTCTTTTCCTTTAAAGGTAAAATTTACAGACAGTGAAATACAAAATCTGATGTGTACCATTGGGTGAGTTTTGACATCCCATGCACTTGTGTATCCAAAATTCTATTAATGTATAGAACACTACCATCACCCCAGAAATTTCCCTCATGTGTGTTGGTTTTAACCATGCTGTGTAACTTCCTTCCCTGAACCAGCATCTCTGTTGGTGGTTAGAAGGCAATGATTCTAACCGGGAGACTGTGTTGAGATCTCTTTTCTTTCCTTGACTGATGCTTTGGGAGAAAACCAGGTGGCATACAATAAGATTTGGTCCTCAGTGCCCTTCAGTTTGATAAGTTTCACCTGGAAGCATTTCTTTTCCTTTTAAGCAAATACTTGTGAAAGGTTGCCCATTGATTGCAGCAGTTTGTCGGCTTAAACTGACGTGAAACAATGATTATTTGTTGTAATTTATTTTAATTTAATGTTACTAAGGTATAAGGGCTAGCATTAAGTGGTGGTTCTTTTCAGCAGGGACTCTTTCATCTGTGTTTGTTTAAAAGTAAAAATAAGTCTGGTAAACATAAAATGTTTCTGGCTTGGTCCTCAGAGTGAGCTCTAGTCAGTTCCTTGAGACTTAGATCAAGGCTAAGGGCAAAAATAGTCACAGAATACTCAAAGGAGTGTGTGTGCCTGAGTAGGATTTAGATGAAAAGCCCAAAGGACCTTTGGCTTATTTGAAAGAAGCTTATCAAAGCAGACAGGCTGATTTACCTTTGAAACCCAGGCTTCAAGGAATTGGGTATGTAGTAAGATTCAGACTATTCCATGACCCAGGGATTGTGAGATACTTTTTATTTGATTTTTATATGTGTATACATTTTTAAAAATAATTTCAACTTTTTAGATTCAGGAGGTACGTGTGCAGGTTTGTTACGTGGGTGTATTTCATGATGCTGAGGTTCAGGATACAAATGATCCCGTCACCTAGGTACTAAGCATAGTATCCAATAGTTAGTTTTTCAACCCTCGTCCCTCTCCCTCTCCCTTCTGGTAGTCCCCAGTGTTTATTACTGCCATTTTTATGTCCATGAGTACCCATTATTTAGCTCCCACTTATAAGTGAGAATATGTGGTATTTGGTTTTCTGTTCCTGTGTTAATTTGCTTAGGATAATGACTTCCAGCTGCATCCATGTTGCCACAAAGGACATGATCTCATTCTTTTTATGGCTGCGTAGTATTCCATGGTATATATTTATATTTCTTTATCTGATCCACCATTGATGGGCACTTAGGTGGTTTCCATGTCTTAGCTATTGTGAATAGTGCTGCAATGAACATACAAGTGTGTATTTTTGGTAGATCAATTTATTCTCGTGTTTGGATACTCAGTAGTAGGATTTCTGGGTCAAATGGTAGTTTTAAGTTGTTTGAGAAATCTGTGACAGTTATTATAGGTTAAATTAGCAGAGATACTGATGGGCTAGTGCCTGCCCCTACCAAACATGCCTGTGACTTTGATTCTTTTGGTTAATATTGTTGTTGCTTGTTGGCAATGTGAACATCACATTGCTTTCTTTCTTGGGATTTTGGGGGCCAGGGCAAAAGCTTGGCTCATTGTGAGGGATAGAAAGTTGGGGAGAATCTAAATGTTTGAGATGACCAGCAAGCTTCTCGTTGCTTCTTTCTTTTCAAGTGTCCCAGTTACCCTGTTACAGATCCTGGAATGTTACAAATAAGAGATTCTGAGTACTGAAAGAGACTAAATTGGACCTCTGGCTGCCTCTCTTTCCTCCATCCCCAACCCCGCTGGAAGGACCACACAGAAATAGCAAAGAGAGAAGAGCCACTCCAAAGAAGGAAATTCCATAACCTTCATTGACTGACCACTCAGTCTAATATTTTACCTATTTTGCCTGGCAGGAAGTTCTTCCTCCTTGCTAATATCAGTCCCTCTCATTGCAATGTCAGTTTCTTTTCCTTTGCTCTGCTTTCAATCAAAATTGAGAACAGCTGGTCCTTCCCTCGAAATTTTTTTATGTGCTTAGAAGTCATATTAAACCATTCTTCCTGGGTCCAGGTTTAACCATCCTTGGAACTCCTTTATCCTTCCTGCATGTATCTGACTTGCCAACCATTTAATCATTTTGCCATAGGAAAGCAGCTTAGGCAGCTTGGGCGAACAGTGCAGCAAAGCCTAAAGCTTTATGGCTTGTGCTAATGGGCGTGCTAAATGTTTAGTAAAGACTATTTTTGAGCACACAATTGTGAACATTTTAAAGTGGACTGTACATGGAACCCATTTCCTCTCCTGGCTCCCCCAACAGGGCCTCCCCTTAGCAGCTGAAATGAGTTAGTGGCAATCAGCGCAAAGTAGGAATCCTGTGGTTTCTGCCCTTCCCTCCTGCCGCTTCTATGGCAGCTAGTCTCTTAAAATGAGCATTCTCTCTAGAATAGCCAGTAAATGTGACATTGGAATCAGTTGGACAAAGGGTCTAGGAGTCACTTTAGCTAAATAGCGGGAGGTGCTAGTGCTGAAGCACCACTGGAGGTTTTAGGAGAGGTTGAGGGGACAGGGTTGAACAGCGATTGATGAAAGAGTTTGGACCCAGAATATTTGCTATCCACAGAACGGTTCTACCTCAGAGTTGTACATGCCTTTTTTGCAAGTTTGTAGAGGACGTTTCTGGCCTTTGTTCACTTGGCCTTTGTCCACTGTCTCAACTATGCGAAAGTGATGCCAGAAATCTGTGGCAGAATCCCAGTTTCAGGGCCAGTTGGGTTCCTAAAAGAGAGGAGGGTAACTTGCCATGCATGGGATTCTTCTGTCAGGCAGGCTACCTGCCTTTGATGGGATATGTTCTTCAATTACTCAAGTGATTTGGGAGGGCTGCTGCCTTAAGTTGGCCTGCAGGGTGGGGCCAGGGCCCATGTTAGGGTGAATTGGATATATCTGATGGCACTGCAGAGAAAAGGGATATTGTCCTGTTCTCCTGACTGTTGGCTTCTTTGTTTTAATCAAACCTTAAAAGCTCTTCTCTTTATAAACACCAGCCAGGCAGTTTGTCTCAGCAAAGCTACAGGAGCACTTAATATATGCAGCCATAAAGAAGAAGGAAGAGAAAGAGACAGAGAAAAAAAAACCCTTTGGCATTTGTATGAGAGTGTCATTGAAGGCTTCATCACAGATCCACTCAAGAGTTAGAAACTGAAATTGTCTTGGGGTAGGGGTGGGGAGAGCAGTTTGATTGAAGCATTAGCTGCCTTGGCCCTGAGCCAAGGCAAATTGCCAGAGAACCATTAAACTGTGTAATTCCATATAACTCACAGCAGCCATAGGTAATCTGAATCAGACCCGACAAAACTTCACTATCACTTATTGTCCATTAGCACTGTATGCACGCTACAGATATTAAACTTTTTAAAGCCATATCATGGTGGTCATATTTTCTAAATCCCAATCAGAAAACCTGGCTTGACAAAGGATTTATTTTCTGACTTGTGAATTTGTTTATATGAAAAGCCTCACAAAAGGTGTAATCACTAACTCACAGAGGTATAAAATACTAAACCCACTGAACAAATGGTATTTAAGGAAGGAACTATAGTCGCATGAAATTGGGTCAGGACAAACTCTCATTTGGACATTGATGAGGGTTCCCCCCACCCCACACATACTTTCTAGGGGTCTGAGGGCACTGGTTAACGAAGCACTAAATCAAATTAGAATCTGGTTTATGCCCATCATCTGGATTTGCTCTTAAATTTTTCAGGGATGGTGAACTGAAAGAGCCTGTTGTAATGTCTGTACACACGAAGGTGGAGTCGATGTTACTTTGAATTCCCAGATGCTGGGAGTAGTTAAATATCCCACTGTTCATGGTCTGTTTGTGAGGGCTTGTGTGTGTTTTAAATTAACTTCCTAAGGCAGAGAATGTTAAAAACTGAGGAGAATCATATCTGGATACAAGTTATTATTGCCATACACCTCAGTTTCCTTAAAGGCTCCATTCCTTCCACTAAACTGAGAGTCTAACATTCACCTTGGGGCACCTCATGACAAATAGGATATTTAGCTCAAAGGATAATTATTCTGGAATATTCTGAGCCAATAATAATAATGCTTTTTACAAAATTTAAAGTGTCTCTTTAGCGAGAACTGTTTGTATTGCTAGTTAACGATAATGAATAGCAATATACCCATGAAAACAAAAAGGTTTTGTCACAACCTTGCAGAAGAAAGTATCTTAAACCTAATAGATGCTCTATCCCGGGCAAGTCATATAATATCCCTGAACTTCAGTTATATGAAAAACAAAGTTAAATTATTATTACTTCTCCAGAATCAGTCAAATGAATAAGGTGATATCCTGAGATCCCTTTTCATTCTAATTTCAACAAATATTTATTGAGCAACTACAATGTGTTCAATACAGACATTTATTTTCCTAGGTGACAGTGATAGAGCTGTATAAAGGCGCTGACTATCTCCCACACTATAATGTATCTTGACATCCAGTAAACATACATAGAAATAAATGAGATCATGAAAGATGGTGGTAAATTCTATGAAGACAATAAAACAGGTAATGTGATAGAGAGTGATGAGATGTGGGTAGAGAAGAGAAGGAACATTCTTTATGTGGGTGGTCAGGAAAGGTCTCTCTGAGGAGGCAAGATCTGAGCTGACACCTCAATGATAAAAGGAGCTATGCAGGATCTAGAAGAAGAATGTTCTCAACAGATGGAACAGTAAGTACGAAGATCTTGAGACAGAGATGGGCTTGACCTCTCTAAAGAACAGAAAGTTTGATATGACGTGTGTGTGTGTGAGTGTGTGTAGAGGATAAGAGGTTATGGGAAATAAGGTCAAAAAGGCATGCATGGCCAGATCATGTAGAGCTTCTGATCTGTTGCTATTTACATTGTAAAAATCATTCTTTGGTCTGTCTGATTTAATTAATGAATGTTCGTACCAGATGTTAATGACACAAGGGCTTGAAGTTTGCCCATAGGAGACCCAAGGAGAGGGTCTGGGTGTGGAGTAGGGGGGCAGAAGGCGAAGATGAAGTAGAGAAAGCGAGCTCAAATGCCTGGGTGGCGGGGCAGGGAGAGGTGGGAGTGGAAAAGAGAATGTGTAGGGAGGGTTGGAAAAAGTTTGAGGAAGGAGGAAAAGCACCAGAGTGACCTTGGCTGTGAGGAACACCCTAGTGCCAAGGTTGTGGAGTCTGCTATCAGAAGGGGTCAACCTTTATAGGAGAAGGGGCAGGAATGTACTCTTGTTTAAAGTTAGAAAAGTGACAATGAGCAGGAACTGAAGCTAAAAATCTGGTCCTCTCTTTTTATCCAGCCTTATCTTAAAGAGCAGGTCTGATACCAGAGAGAATGGCGTTCACATTGCTTGCCTTATTGATTTTCCAGGTCTTGAACTCAAATGCCTGTCACTTCCTCCTTCATTTTCTTCTCAACCTAATCCTGTCACTGCAAAAGGAAATAATCTCTGATGCAAGAGTCCCTTCCCGCCACTAACACATAAGCAATTGAGTGCATTTTTTTCTCTTTTTTTTCAGTTGTGAAAACTCAGTTTTGTTTTATGTTATTTGGCACGTTTTGTTGAGCAGGAAAGAGATGGTGTGTCATTTCTCAGTCATGATGTGAACAGGACAGTAGCTTGGAACAGACTGTGTGATGGCTGACTTATTCCCAGATTTGCAGCACTATGTGAAAGCAGCAGCAAGTGTGCTGATTTAATATAAAGTGGGATCTATCCTAGGCTCAGTAAAGGATGTTATTATTATTGCTTTTGCAACATACATGTATGCCTTGGTAGGTTTTTTATTTGGGAGCTGTTTGCTTGGTAGCAGTTATTCACAAGGATAAGAGGAAGTTAAATTTCTTTTCTCCTCCTTCACCTCCCACTGGTCAGAGGTCTAAGTGGAGACCAGAGATTAAAATTACTGCCAAGGAAAGGGGGCCTGGGCAGGGTCAAACAATGTTCTGGGAGTGGCATGCAGGTGCCCACCTCTGGGAAATAGAAAGCAAACCTCCTCTCCCTTCATCCACATCTGCTGGAGGGTATACAGGCTCCTAGTAAGCTGGACAAGTGGTTTCCAGGCAGCAAAGCAGGCCTAGTAGTTTCCAGAGGCAGCCTTTTGTCCCTACCCTGAAGGGTGTTTAGTCCCTGGGTCCTTTTCCAGTCAGAAATGACTAATGTTGGGTACGTGTACTCTTTAGAAACTGTCTTTGGCTTTTTGCATAATGGATTATAAATAAATGGCTTCAGGGAACCAGCAATGAGTTATTGAGTGAACCTGGCTTTGGGATGGTTCAGATTCCAGATAGTTAATCACATCCTCTTGGGCTGGAAGACTGTATCTAACTCATTCACATTCAGTAGGGAAGTTAAAAAGGCATTTTTGATCAACTTGAAAAATAGTTTTCACATCAACAATGACTTGATACTGAAGAAATAAAGATTATATTAATCCAAGTAGAATTATTCCCATCACTCACTAGCAATCTGGTGGAATTTAACACACCTCTTGTTTTAATTTGGGCATTTCTTACAAGTATTAATGCATAATTTGAAAATGACAATGAATTGATATGTCATCTTTACAGTGTTTTTATATTAGGCGGTAGGTAAAAGACCGTTGGTCTTTCCAGCTTCCTAAGGCTCGCTAGATTTGTACACAGTGCTCTCTTAATGCTGGAGGACATTATGGACTTTCTGGTTTGTCCTAGACTGTTTTAATGCTATACAAGGGAAAACTCTGTTGCTGACAACTGCTTCTGGAAGTCCGGAGCAAATTCGCTTACACTCTGCCATATTCTTTCCTCCAGTTTGTTCCACTCGGGTTCTCCCTGAACTCTCTCCACCACATCAGCTTTGCAAGGTTCTCTGATCATTTGTATCACTGAAAGTCATACCTTATTAGACAGTCAAGAAACATAGGCAATCTAACAAAGATACTGAATTAGTTCATTCTCACATTGCTATAAACATACTACCTGAGACTGGGTAATTTATAAACAAAAAAGGTTTAATTGACTCACAGTTCCACATGGCTGGCTCGGGAGGCCTCAGGAAATTTACAATCATGGCAGAAGGTGAAGTGGAAGCAAGGCACATCTTACATGGCATCAGGTGAGAGAGAGAGAGAGAGAGAGAGCGAGGAAGTGCCACACTTAAAACCATCAGCTCTTGTGAGAATTCCCTCACTATCACAAGAACAGCATTGGGGAAACCACCCCCATAATCTAAGCACCTCCCACCAGGTCACTCCCTCCACATGTGGGGATTACAATTCAATATGAGATTTGGGTGGGAACACAGAGCCTAACCATATCAGGGACAGTAATGGTGCCTGCGGAAAGGCTAGTTGCCTGTGTGGCAATGGCCTGTTGAAGTTCAGCTTCTAGGAGTAGGTGTCATGAACTCTGGGGACCATCAGAAAAAAACATATCTGAGATTGACAGAGGAGTAGCAGTAGATGTCTCCAACATTGGATGAGGAATTGATTCTATTTTTATAATATGTCAAGACAAAAATTGGCTGGAGATTAAAAATGGAATCAAATCATTAAGACTTTTCACCTTTACCTGTCAACTGGTAAAATAGTGTTGGTCTTTATTTTCATTTTTTACTGAAATCCTCTACCTTCTAAGAGGTAGGGAGGATGAACACTATCTCAAAGCAGACAGGAACAATGGGCAGATTCATAGATTATAGCCCTATTGTGAAGGCTAACGTTTTAAGAGAAATGTTTTGCCTTGATTAAAACTGTGAGTATGTGAAAATGATGCTGGAGTCTTGGTGCCTACCTCAGAAATATAAGCTGAATAGTCTAGAGGACTTTATTCTTTTAATTCTTTCTTAAATTAAGGAATAATTTACATATAGTAAAATGTACAAATCTTAATGAATGTTTAGTTATGTATATTCCTATATGATCTGCAGCTACATAAATATGTAGAACATTTCTAGCACCCCCCCAAAAATATGCTCATGTGCCTTTACAATCAGTAGTACAGAGTTAACCATTTTTTCAAATTATCACCTCTCTTCTTTACCTTCATATAAAATGAAATCATACAGTATGTATTGTTTTTGTCTGATCTCTTTCATGCAACGTAACCTTTTTGACATTCATTTTATTACTTTTTTATGTTGTATAGCATGTCATTTTTTGTATGTGTATGTTTTGAAGGACATTTGGGTTGTTCCTACTTTCTATTATTAATAAAGCTGCTGTGAACAATCAAATCTTTTTATGGACACGTGCACTTACTTCTCTTGGGGGTCTCTAGGTATGGAATTGCTGGATCTGAGAGTAGACATAAGATTTCCAAAACGGTTTACATTTTTATACTCCTGCCAGCAATGTAGAGAGATCAAATTGCTGTACATTCTCACCAATACTTAAGTCTTTTTAATTTTAGCCATTCTGGTGGATATGTAGTGACCTTTTACTATAATTTTAAATCACATTTCCCTAATGAAGAATTATATTGAGCACCTTTTCAGATGCTTATTGGGTATTTGGCTATCTTTTGTAGTGAAGTGCTTGTTTAAGCCTTGCCAACTGTTAACTGGCTATTTGCCTTTTTCTTATTGATTTGTAGTTCTTTAATATTCTGGATATAAGTCATTTGTCAGATAATATGTATTATGAATATTTTCCCAGTCTGTGGCTTGTCTTTTCCCTTTTTTAGTGCTGAAGATTTTTTTTTTTATTTTGATGAACTCCAATGTATCACTCTTTCCTTTATGATTACTACCTTTTGTATCCTGCTCAAAAAATCTTTGCCCACCTCAAGGTCACAAAGATATGCCCCGTGTTTTTCTCTAAAAGCCTTATGATTTTAGTCCTCTCATTAGGTCTGTAATCCAGCTAACATTTTTAGTAAAAATGTACATCAGTAAAAATGTTTTGAGTATGTGTCTCCAGTATACATAATTTTATTTACGGATGACCTAATTTGTTACCACCAATATTAAATATTAATAAAGCTTGATTTTAAAATTTTTTAAATATATAAACAGAAGTTCCAGTGGATCATCTTGTACACAGCCTGGGATATATGTACCCCACTCTGAACACTATTGTTCTATACCACCAAAGACTAACATTTGTGACAAACACTGATAGCATTAATGTCAGAAGAACACTTCAGTGTAAACAAATGGCTAGAGTTGACAGAGCCCCAGTGAGCATATCTGCTAGCAATGTAAGAAACCCTCAGTTTACTCTTGTGCTGTCATGTTTGTCTCTGCTTACTGGGCTTATAGAGACAGCAGGACGATCTGACTTGGTAGGAGCAAAGACAAATTTGCCTTTGGTTGCTGGCACAGGGGACAGTGCTCTTGAGTCTTCTTCCCCTGTCCTCATCACCAAATTCCTAGAGCTGAGCTTGGCACTGGGCTGAGTTTTTGGCAAAGGTGCTTAGAATTTGACTGGAGCTAATCGCCAGGGAAATTTAATGATTTGGAGCTTAGACGGCCTTTGTTGTGAGGATTAGTAAACTAGATGGTGATTAAGCAGCTGGGGAGGAAGAAGCTGTCTGTTGGGCTAGGTCATGCTGTGGGGCACAGCATAGTTCCGTTGACTCAAGGTCAGGGGAGCCCTTGGGCCTGATTCACAGAGCTTTACACTCTGGGGCAGCTCCTTGTAGGATTTGGGCATCTGCTTATTAGCTGGTAGAGGTAAAGAATGGCTTCTCCTTGGTGTCCACCTCTTCCCTCTGTCCACATACAGGGATTACTCCTTTGAATCAGGGCTACTTACATCTTTTTAATTGGTTATTGTTTTCCAATTCTCATTGAAGAGAAAAGTTTTTGTTGTCTGTTTTGCCTTTTGGAAAACTGGTGTAAAGTATGGAAGATGAAATTAGGAACAGAGTTTCTTGTTTTTCTAATCTAGACTGCTTCAGAAATTTGAGAGCGGTTTTTAAGGGAAGAAGTTGCTGAGAGAGACAAGTTAGGTGTTGAAAACCATGGCAAGAAGACTGCCAAGGTTTGAAAGCCTGTATCTCCCATGTCCAGGGAACCCTGATTAATTTCTCCTAGCATGATCAGATTGTAAGAGATACCAACAAGGAAAAAGAGGGTAGATTAGAAACAGACAGCCCCCAACCTGTGGTTTGTTTAAGATTTCAAACTAAGTTTCAGAATGAGCAAGGACTTTATTCATTCTTTGATACTCCTACTTCTTAATAGTTAAACTTCCCAAAGCCAGCTTAACCCTAGCTCTGTATTTTCTATTCTTTCTCAGAAAGGGCCAAATTCATGAACGGATGCCTAGAGTGTTACTAAAAACTTGAAAATCCTTCTAAGATGCTAAAAAGATATTCAGAGGGTATATTATTTCTTTAAACAACTGGACTACAGTATTCTGAGCAGACCTTTTCTATTTGCAAAAACAAAAAAACAAAAACAAAAAAACAAACACTTCAATTTAAACAATTATGTTGTTTGTCTTCTTTAGACGATAGACAAGCTGGTGGAGGTAGCAGTATGGGCTGGTAATTTGGCCAGCTCTTGGACCAAGAGCTGACCAAGAAAGTTTCAGTTGATGCTCATTTTTTCCAATAAATTTCCTGTAGCAGGCAGAGGTATTCACAATCATGTCATTGATTTTTAATGCTGCTCTTACACTAACGTAATAGGTGTCAGTACCCATCAGTTATTGTTGCAGATGGTGTTTCTCCTATGAATGCATTTTTAAATTATAAACCTGATTTAGTACTTATTTTCTTCCCTTTTTCTTCTCCTAAATTATTCAAAAGACCCAAGCAAGTATCTCTTAGTATGATTAAATAAAAGCTACTAGGAAGCCAGCAAGTGCTGTTAAGTCAATTGTTCTTTGCCTTTACTCTCAAGGGGCCAACTTGTCACTTTGTTGACAGCTATCAGAGCACTTCATGCTTCATTGAAGACCCATCAAAAATTTCCAAATTGCTAGCTCATTAGCACAAAATAGGGCTTCAGGAATCTCTTTCTCTCAGTGTCCTGACTGGGCCTTATTAAGTGTTCCAACCTTGGTGGACCACTCTGAAACAGTGGATAAAGACCAGGGGAATTGAGAGATGGATGTTAATTAGTCAATTTTGAAGGAGTGAAACATGGGTGAAGGCAGAGTACAATGGGACAAAAAGCTGAGATTATCTGTGTCAGCAGAAGGATAATGCATGACTTTGCTAACTGTTCACAGGTCGCTGAATGTCAGAACTGAAAAGGCCCAGAGCTGTCAGAGCCCCAAGAGATCATCTAGTCAGGCCCTCTTACACATTTTACCAGTAAGAGAAGAGAGGCTGCAAGAAGGGAAAGGGACTTGTCCAAAGTCAATCAGCTCTTCCTAGCTTTCCAGGCACCACCTGGCTTTTGGTTATATGACCTCTATGTAATCAATTTTCAATTACTTGGGCCACTCACTGCTAGCCCAGCAATCACTTGGGTAATCCAAAATGACACATAAGTTAACCATCGTTTACACTGAGCTTTGTGATGTGTGTTTATACCGACATTCCAATGCATCTGGGTCTAATCTGAGAATTCACAACACTTCAACTGAAACAAGAAAGCCACCCTGAAGGTCTGATTCAGGAAGAGCTGGAAAGGTGACCAGCCTTACTGAATGGATAGCATCATATATTGTTATACAGTCCCTCAAACAGGGTATGTTAATTTCAACAAGTTTGTTGATTCACACCTTTCCAGGGCCCCAGCCAGAGTTAGGAGGAGGGTGGTGGGAAGGGGAAAACAAAACCTTTTGTAGAAGAATATACATATCATCTTTTCCCCCTCCAACCCTCTTCTCCCTTCCTCTCATTCATTTTTCCTTCCTTCCTTTCCTTTTTTTATTGATAGAAACATGAACATCTGCTTTGTCTTCCATATAAACAAATATGTGACTGAGACATTGACCTGTAGAACTGGCTCTAAGGAGGCCAAACATGCTAGATCTCAGAAATCTAGAGGTAGAGTGGGGAGGAGAAAGGCCAGTGAGCAGTAATTTAAAAAAGACCAAAAAGTCTGGAAGAGTATGGAATCTATTGCACAGCTCAGTAAATACCCTGGGTCTGGGAAAGGGCTAGTTTGGGATATAGTTGAAGGGATCTTCAACCAAATGGAGTCTTACTTCCTGATCTGGACCCTTCTGAACTCTTGGATTATGCTGGCAACCCAAAATTTGCTGGGTTTTTGTCTGAGCATCTTCAGACTTGTACTAAATTGGGATTATTTCACTTAACGTATCTCCTAAGGAGGAGGATGCTGGTGACTGAGAAGGGGCATGGAACAGAAAAAAGGGGCATGAACAGTTGGCCTGATGCTGTAGTCCAAGAAACAGTCTGTGCAAGGACTCAGATAGTGGCAGCTGAAGGAGCAGTAAGGAATGCCAAATGCCTGAGCTTTTGCTACGGCAATAATTAAGCATTTTAGTTTAAAAGGTTTCTCCCTTTTATCTTTTGGCCTAGAATAAACAGAGATCTTACTGCTGTAACAGTGTTTAATCAACCAAAGATGGTACTTAATATCAATACATATTGAGGGGAAGACTTGCTATGGGTAACAGTAATTTGGATAATTAAGTTGTATGAATTAAAAACAAAGGGTAGAGTGAATTAAGACTAACGTACATCAGCAGGAAAATCTATTAGCATTCATTAGTTAGACTTCTGTTTGTGGTTCTTTGTTAGCCTCGGGAAACCCTTTCAAATGGCTGATCCCTGTTGAAAGTTCTGCCTGGTGCTAAGGGCCTTCTATGGATGCCAAAGGAATGAGTCATTCAAATAGAACTTCTGAAATTCAAGTACAGCACTTTCCTTTTCTCTCTCTCTCTCTTTTTTTCTTGGCGGCAGGCAGCAGTGACTGTGAAGTAATAATGATAATGACAATGGAAATAAGAGTGTAATCCTGATGAATTTGCTGAGAGTTGTTCCCCATTTACCAATATTGGCTTGTTTGGTGTTGAATGTGGCCCGGGTACTGGAACAAAGGTATATATATTCAGTGTCACTTGGCTAACCTATGATTTGTCAGACAAAGGTTAATTTTTTTAAAAAAGTTGGCTTAGCAGCAATAAATATAATAACATTTTGTGATTTAACTCAGAAGTTCAATTTATTTGATAGAGTTTAAAAAATCCTGAACTTAAATTTTTTTCTGCACCCAGGAGGTCTCATCTGCAAAATTGCACATGAGCTGGCCAACCTAAAGCTCAACAATATTATAACTTCCATGGTGTGGGGATAGATTGAGGGGACATTATAAAAGACTGAGAGAAAGATTGGAACAAGAGTAGAAGTGTAAAAATACCTCCAGTGAATACCAGCCCTTAATTGCCCCATTTAGAATCTGCCATCCCCTAAGGACTATACAATTTAATTATCCTTACATTCCTTTCTCTGGAAACAAACAAAAACAACTCCTGATTACATCAGTGAGTTGGAGCCTTTTTTACCTGACCATCTCAGTTGATAAATAAGCTGTAGGCAGTAACCTGTCCCTGAGGCTAGAGATTAGGAGCCTTCATTTTTATATCTCTAGCATGTTGTCCTATGCATAATAGAAATGTGCTTAAATACTTAAGGAATGATTAATGGATGGGTGAGATGACTCCTTTCATGGATTATCATGGATGGAATTTATGTTCCAATAGGTAGAACTCACCTTCATGGTAAAATGAATGTATAAAATTAGCCATAAGCAAAGACCCCCAGGGACATTCTGCTTTGCTTTGCTTTTGCCTGCCCCAGTGGCTATTATTTCTGCCTTTGCTTTCAATACCCCTCAGTCTGACAATCTTCTTCCTCAGATTGCCCTGGTTAATGGAAATTCTATAGGTTGTGTTGTAACAGTAAATACCCATATTTCCAGCTTCTCTGAATGCTCACTGTGTGTCAGACACTAGAAGCACTGTGCTGGGCACATGTTGAAGAGACATAGATAAAGAAGCAGCTACATTGTACCTACTTGTATCTTTTGAATTTGCCATTCCACTCACAGAAGTTGAGCTGGAAGCCACTTTCCTGGTCTTCAGCGTCAACCCCCTTGTTATAATAATCAGAGCTCATATTAATTGAGGACTTACAGCTCTCGGATATTTACTATACTAACAACCCTGTGAGGTAGCTAGTCTTGTTATCTACATGTCGCATAGGAGGGAATTGAGACACAGAGATGTTAAGCAACTTCCTACGGATCACACAGCTAGGAAGTAGTGGAGCCAGGATTCAAACTTACGTTTGTCAGACTTCAAAGCCTGCCCAAAGATAGGAAAGAGCTTGCCAAAGGTCATTTTGATGGAGCCTAGCTCTTCTGGCTCTAATTTGCCTGCACTTTTTGTAGGCCATGCTGCTGCTTTAGCCACACGCTAGGGTTCCTTCCAAGCATCAGTTTCTTGTTTAGAAGTGCTAGTCTTCCTGGTTGGACTGCTGATTCCTCCAGGCAGGGATTGCATTATTTCCATGTTGCCTCCTTCCTCAAAGGTTTGCTCAAGCTTTGCCTTCAGTAAATAATGACCTGTGATCAGCTCCTGAGCTATTCCAAGGAGCTGCCTGGAGCCATTCCCCAGTACTACTTGTGGCTCCAGGGTTGGAAGAAACAAGTAGAATTTTGGGGAGAGAGTCGCCTCACTACCTGCTTTCTGTTTTGTTCTCTGCAACACAGATTGAAGATGGAGGCAAGGCAGCTTTGTCCCAGAAGATGAGGACTGGTGATGAGCTGGTGAATATCAATGGCACTCCATTATATGGCTCCCGCCAAGAGGCCCTCATTCTCATCAAAGGCTCCTTCCGGATTCTCAAGCTGATTGTCAGGAGGTAAGGTACAGGGAGAGTCTCTGTAAGAAGCAGAGGCCACTGAAACTTGGTTGGTAATAAAGCTCAATAGAGTCATGTCTATCAATATTATAAAGGAAAGATGTGTTTCACTTGAATAGAATTTTGCAGACAACTGAAGTAGAATAGCACAGGAGAAAGAGCCTTTGGTTCAAATCCTGGCACTGCCACATAGACACATAATCTTGGATAAATTTATTTGTCCTCTGCAAGACTGTTTCCTTATTTGCTATAAAGAGGACTAAGTACTCATTATATACCAAAGGGCTATCTAATCCAGTGTTTTTTCCATCTCCTTCTTTATAATACACTATCATTCCTGAACCACATATCAATGGAGACTTAAAGAGCCCCTACTACAGCCATGGAGGCTGTAGCAAACTCTTAGAAACCCTTTCCTTGAAGATTGCACAGTCTAGCAGGGGAGAAAAGATACACATGTGACTAAGTAGCTATATATTTTTAAAGAAGGCAATAAAGGCTTGTGTGTGATTATCAAATGGATCGTTCAGACAGAAATTGCTATTAGAGAAAGAGATCACTGCAGAAGGGATTGATAGGGTAAGACTTCATAGAGGAAGTAGAATTTAAGCTAAAGGGTGAGTATAATTTGAAAAATAAACCATCAGAAGAGGAAGGCATTGCAGGTAAGTGCAGTGGCATAAGCAGAAGGAAGGGAAGGACATATTTGGGCACAGTTATTCTGCTACCACCAAAAGCATCTGGTGAACTTTCCACGTGGCTTTTCTTTCATTTTGCTGCTGCATCTTTGCTTTGTATTATTGGAGCTCAGCCTTCTCCCTTTCTATTGTGTGTGTGTGTTTTTTTCCTTTATCTTAAGTTTGCATCTTCCCACAATCTCACTTCTCCCTCTGGCTCCTGCCCCGTCTTTCTCCTTTTTTCATACTCAGTCTCAAAGGAAGAGTCTATAGTCACTGTCCCAACTTCTCCACCTGCCATTTAGCTTTCTACTTTCTGCAGCCAGAATTTGACCCTCAGAACTCCACTGAAACTACTCTGTCAAAAGCTACAAATTATCACCTAATTGTCAAAATCAATGGGTTATTTTTAGTATTTATCATATATGGCATTTAACATTATAGCTCTAGATTTTGCCCCCTACCTTCCTTTATGAAACTCAATACCAAAAATCTCACACAGCAACTCAATAGCAAAAAAACAAACAAAAAACCCCCAAATAATCCAACTTAAAAATGGGCAAAGAACTGAATAGACATTTCTTAAAAGAAGACACAAAAATGGCCAACAGGCATATGAACAAATGCTCAACATCACTAATCTTCAGGGAAATGAAAATAAAAACCACAATGAGATATTATGTCACCCCAGTTAAAATGGTTTTTATAAAAACAAAACAAACAAATAAAAAAAAAACAGATTCTGGTAAGGATGTGGGAAAATGGGGAATCCCGGTACACTGTTGGTAGGACTGTGAAATAGTACAGCCACCATAGAACAGTAAGGAGGTTTAGTAAAAAACTGAAAATAGAATTATCATATGACCTAGCAGTCCCCCTGCTGAGTACATATTCAAAAGAAAGGAAATCAGCATATAAAAGAGATATCTGCACCCCCATGTTTATTGCAGCACTATTCACAATAAACAAGACATGGAATCAACCTAATCCATCAGTAGATGAATGGATAAGGAAAATGGGGAATATATAGACAATGGAATACTACCAGCCATAAAAAGAATGAAATCCTGTCATTTACAGCAACACAAATGGAACTGGAGGTCATTAAATAAAATAAGGCAGGCCCAGAAAGGCAAATATTACATGTTCTCACTCATATGTAAAGGGTGAAAAGAGAGATCTGATGGAGATAGAGAGTAGACTGGTGGTTACTAGAGGCTGGGAAGTGGGGAGGTTGAAGAGAGGTTGATTGATGGGTATAAAAACACAGAAGGAATACGATCTAGTGTTCAATAGTTTGGGTAGGGTAACTATAGTTAACAATCTATTGTATATTTCAGAATAACTGGTAGAGAGGAATTCATATGTTCTCAACATAAAGAAAAGATAATATTTGAAGTGATGGATATCCCAATTTTCAAATTTCATTATTACACATTATATGTATGTATCAGAATGATACATGTACCCCCAAAACATGTGTAACTATTATGTGTTATTTAAAAAAACCTTTTTTTTTTACCAGTTAAGTAAAATATTTTATTTTGATTCTGTGAATGAATGTATAGACAATCAATGTTGTAGAAGTGGCAAGGAGAACATTTAAAATAGATACAATATATACACATACATATATATATACACACACACACAAATACAGAAGATAAGTGGCAAGGAGAACATTTAAAATAGATACAATATATAAACATATAATATACACACACACACAAATACAGAAGATTTATGTGCCTGTGTATGTTTAGTCCAAGATGTATTCCAAAGGAAGATGGATGATCCTGAATCTCTTCAAAATGGGTGGCATTTAGATAGGTAGAAAGAAAGAAGAGATTCTATTCACATTGAAACACAGGTAAGCCTTCAGTGCAAAGACAATACCTGTCTTAACCCACATTTTTTTTTTTTATTATACTTTAAGTTCTAGGGTACATGTGCATAACGTGCAGGTTTGTTACATATGTATACTTATACCATGTTGGTGTGCTGCACCCATCAACTCGTCAGCACCCATCAATTCATCATTTATATCAGGTATAACTCCCCAATGCAATCCCTCCCTCCTCCCCCCTCCCCATGATAGGCCCCAGTGTGTGATGTTCCCCTTCCCGAGTCCAAGTGATCTCATTGTTCAGTTCCCACCTATGAGTGAGAACATGCGGTGTTTGGTTTTCTGTTCTTGTGATAGTTTGCTAAGAATGATGGATTCCAGCTGCATCCATGTCCCTACAAAGGACGCAAACTCATCCTTTTTTATGGCTGCATAGTATTCCATGGTGTATATGTGCCACATTTTCTTAATCCAGTCTGTCACAGATGGACATTTGGGTTGATTCCAAGTCTTTGCTATTGGGAATAGTGCCGCAATAAACATACGTATGCATGTGTCTTTGTAGTAGAATAATTTATAATCCTTTGGATATATACCCGGTAGTGGGATGGCTGGGTCATATGGTACATTTAGTTCTAGATCCTTGAGGAATACCATACTGTTTTCCATAATGGTTGAACTAGTTTACAATCCCACCAACAGTGTAAAAGTGTTCCTATTTCTCCACATCCTCTCCAACACCTGTTGTTTCCTGATTTTTTAATGATTGCCATTCTAACTGGTGTGAGATGGTATCTCGTGGTTTTGATTTGCATTTCTCTGATGGCGAGTGATGATGAGCATTTATTCATGTGTCTGTTGGCTGAATATCTTCTTTTGAGAAATGTCTGTTCATATCCTTTCCCCACTTTTTGATGGGGTTGTTTGTTTTTTTCTTGTATATTTGTTTGAGTTCTTTGTAGATTCTGGATATTAGCCCTTTGTCAGATGAGTAGGTTGCAAAAATTTTCTCCCATTCTGTAGGTTGCCTGTTCACTCTGATGGTAGTTTCTTTTGCTGTGCAGAAGCTCTTTAGTTTAATTAGATCCCATTTGTCAATTTTGGCTTTTGCTGCCGTTGCTTTTGGTGTTTTAGACATGAAGTCCTTGCCCATGCCTATGTCCTGAATGGTACTACCTAGATTTTCTTCTAGGGTTTTTATGGTATTAGGTCTAACATTTAAGTCTCTAATCCATCTTGAATTAATCTTCGTATAAGGCTAAGGAAAGGATCCAGTTTCAGCTTTCTACTTATGGCTAGCCATTTTCCCAGCACCATTCATTGAATAGGGAATCCTTTCCCCATTTCTTTTCTCTCAGGTTTGTCAAAGATCAGATGGCTGTAGATGTGTGGTATTATTTCTGAGGACTCTGTTCTGTTCCATTGGTCTATATCTCTGATGTGGTACCAGTACCATGCTGTTTTGGTTACTGTAGCCTTGTAGTATAGTTTGAAGTCAGGTAGCGTGACGCCTCCAGCTTTGTCCTTTTGACTTAGGATTGTGTTGGCAATGCAGGCTCTTTTTGATTCCATATGAACTTTAAAGCAGTTTTTTCCAATTCTGTGAAGAAAGTCATTGGTAGCTTGATGGGGATGGCATTGAATCTATAAATCACCTGGGCAGTATGGCCATTTTCACGATATTGATTCTTCCTATCCATGAGCATGGTATGTTCTTCCATTTGTTTGTGTCCTCTTTGATTTCACTGAGCAGTGGTTTGTAGTTCTCCTTGAAGAGGTCCTTGACATCCCTTGTAAGCTGGATTCCTAGGTATTTTATTCTCTTTGAAGCAATTGTGAATGGAAGTTCATTCCTGATTGGCTCTCTGCTTGTGTTACTGGTGTATAAGAATGCTTGTGATTTTTGCACATTAATTTTGTATCCTGAGACTTTGCTGAAGTTGCTTATCAGCTTAAGGAGATTTTGGGCTGAGACGATGGGGTTTTCTAAATATACAATCATGTCATCTGCAAACAGGGACAATTTGACTTCTTCTTTTCCTAACTGGATACCCTTGATTTCTTTCTCTTGCCTGATTGCCCTAGCCAGAGCTTCCAACACTATGTTGAATAGGAGTGGTGAGAGAGGGCATCCCTGTCTTGTGCCAGTTTTCAAAGGGAATTTTTCCAGTTTTTGCCCATTCAGTATGATATTAGCTGTGGGTTTGTCATAAATCGCTCTTATTATTTTGAGGTACGCTCCATCAATACTGAATTTATTGAGAGTTTTTAGCATGAAGGGCTGTTGAATTTTGTCAAAGCCTTTTCTTCGTCTATTGAGATAATCATGTGGTTCTTGTCTTTGGTTCTATTTATATGCTGGATTACGTTTATTGATTTGCGAATGTTGAACCAGCCTTGCATCCCAGCGATGAAGCCCACTTGATCATGGTGGATAAGCTTTTTGATGTGCTGCTGAATCCGGTTTGCCAGTATTTTATTGAGAATTTTTGCATCGATATTCATCAGGGATATTGGTCTAAAATTCTTTTTTGTTGTGTCTCTGCCAGGCTTTGGTATCAGGATGATGTTGGCCTCATAAAAAGAGTTAGGGAGGATTCCCTCTTTTTCTATTGATTGGAATAGTTTCAGAAGGAATGGTACCAGCTCCTCCTTGTACCTCTGGTAGAATTCAGCTGTGAATCCATCTGGTCCTGGACTTTTTTTGGTGGGTAGGCTATTAATTGTTGCCTCAATTTCAGAGCCTGCTATTGGTCTATTCAGGGATTCAACTTCTTCCTGGTTTAGTCTTGGGAGAGTGTAAGTGTCCAGGAAATTATCCATTTCTTCTAGATTTTTAGTTGATTTGCGTAGAGGCTTATAGTATTCTCTGATGGTGTTTGTATTTCTGTGGGGTCGGTGGTGATATCCCCTTTATCATTTTTTATGGCGTCTATTTGATTCCTCTCTCTTTTCTTCTTTATTAGTCTTGCTAGCGGTCTGTCATTTTGTTGATCTTTTCAAAAAACCAACTCCTGGATTCATTGATTTTTTGGAGGGTTTTTTGTGTCTCTATCTCCTTCAGTTCTGCTCTGATCTTAGTTATTTCTTGCCTTCTGCTAGCTTTTGAATGTGTTTGCTCTTGCCTCTCTAGTTCTTTTAATTGTGATGTTAGAGTGTCCATTTTAGATCTTTCCTGCTTTCTCTTGTGGGCATTTAGTGCTATAAATTTCCCTCTACACACTGCTTTAAATGTGTCCCAGAGATTCTGGTATGTTGTATCTTTGTTCTCATTGGTTTTGAAGAACATCTTTATTTCTGCTTTCATTTCGTTATGTACCCAGTAGTCATTCAGGAGCAGGTTGTTCAGTTTCCATGTAGTTGAGCGGTTTTGATTGAGTTTCTTAGTCCTGAGTTCTAGTTTGATTGCACTGTGGTCTGAGAGACAGTTTGTTATAATTTCTGCTCTTTACATTTGCTGAGGAGTGCTTTCCTTCCAATTATGTGGTCAATTTTGGAATAAGTGCGATGTGGTGCTGAGAAGAATGTATATTCTGTTGATTTGGGGTGGAGAGTTCTATAGATGTCTATTAGGTCCGCTTGGTGCAGAGATGAGTTCAATTCCTGGATATCCTTATTAACTTTCTGTCTCGTTGATCTGTCTAATGTTGACAGTGGAGTGTTGAAGTCTCCCATTATTATTGTATGGGAGTCTAAGTCTCTTTGTAAGTCTCTAAGGACTTGCTTTATGAATCTGGGTGCTCCTGTATTGGGTGCATATATATTTAGGAGAGTTAGCTCTTCCTGTTGAATTGATCTCTTTACCATTATGTAATGGCCTTCTTTGTCTCTTTTGATCTTTGATGGTTTAAAGTCTGTTTTATCAGAGACTAGGATTGCAACCCCTGCTTTTTTTTGTTCTCCATTGCTTGGTAGATCTTCCTCCATCCCTTTATTTTGAGCCTATGTATGTCTCTGCATGTGAGATGGGTCTCCTGAATACAGCAGACTGATGGGTCTTGACTCTTTATCCAGTTTGCCAGTCTGTGTCTTTTAATTGGAGCATTTAGTCCATTTACATTTAAGGTTAATATTGTTATGTGTGAACTTGATCCTGTCATTATGATATTAACTGGTTATTTTGCTCGTTAGTTGATGCAGTTTCTTCCTAGCCTCGATGGTCTTTACATTTTGGCATGTTTTTGCAATGGCTGGTACCGGTTGTTCCTTTCCATGTTTAGGGCTTCCTTCAGGGTCTCTTGTAAGGCAGGCCTGGTGGTGACAAAATCTCTAAGCATTTGCTTATCTGTAAAGGATTTTATTTCTCCTTCACTTATGAAACTTAGTTTGGCTGGATATGAAATTCTGGGTTGAAAATTCTTCTTTAAGAACGTTGAATATTGGCCCCCACTCTCTTCTGGCTTGTAGAGTTTCTGCCGAGAGGTCTGCTGTTAGTCTGATGGGCTTCCCTTTGTGGGTAACCCGACCTTTCTCTCTGGCTGCCCTTCAGATTTTTTCCTTCATTTCCACTTTGGTGAATCTGGCAATTATGTGTCTTGGAGTTGCTCTTCTGGAGGAGTATCTTTGTGGCGTTCTCTGTATTTCCTGAATTTGAATGTTGGCCTGCCCTACTAGGTTGGGGAAGTTCTCCTGGATGATATCCTGAAGAGTGTTTTCCAACTTGGTTCCATTTTCCCCTCACTTTCAGGCACCCCAATCAGACGTAGATTTGGTCTTTTTACATAATCCCATACTTTTGCAGGCTTTGTTCATTTCTTTTTCTTCTTTTTTCTTTTGGTTTCTCTTCTCGCTTCCTTTCATTCATTTGATCCTCAATCGCTGATACTCTTTCTTCCAGTTGATGGAGTCGGTTACTGAAGCTTGTGCATTTGTCACGTATTTCTCGTGTCATGGTTTTCATCTCTGTCATTTCGTTTATGACCTTCTCTGCATTATTAGTCTAGCTGTCAATTCTTCCACTCTTTTTTCAAGATTTTTAGTTTCTTTGCGCTGGGTACGTAATTCCTCCTTTAGCTCTGAGAAGTTTGATGGACTGAAGCCTTCTTCTCTCAACTCGTCAAAGTCATTCTCTGACCAGCTTTGATCCGTTGCTGGTGATGGGCTGCACTCCCTTGCAGGGGGAGATGCGCTCTTATTTTTGGAATTTCCAGCTTTTCTGCCCTGCTTTTTCCCCATCTTTGTGGTTTTATCTGTCTCTGGTCTTTGATAATGGTGACGTACTGATGGGGTTTTGGTATAGGTGTCCTTCCTGTTTGATAGTTTTCCTTCTGACAGTCAGGACCCTCAGCTATAGGTCTGTTGGAGATTGCTTGAGGTCCACTCCAGACCCTGTTTGCCTGGGTATCAGCAGCAGAGGTTGCCGAAGATAGAATATTGCTGAACAGCGAGTGTACCTGTCTGATTCTTCCTTTGGAAGCTTCCTCTCAGGGGTGTACTCCACCCTGTGAGGTGTGGGGTGTCAGACTGTCCCTAGTGGGGGATGTCTCCCAGCTAGGCTACTCAGGGGTCAGGGACCCACCTGAACAGGCAGTCTGTCCGTTCTCAAATCTCAACCTCCGCGTTGGGAGATCCACGGCTCTCCCCAAAGCTGTCAGAGTCGTTCGCGTCTGCACAGGCCCCCGCTGCCTCCCCTCTTGGTCTTCAGCTGTGGGCTGTCCCCAGAGGTGGAGTCTACAGAGACAGGCAGGCTTCCTTGAGCTGCTGTGAGCTCCACCCAGTTCGAGCTTCCCAGCGGCTTTGTTTACCTACTTAAGCCTCAGCAATGGCGGGCGCCCCTCCCCCAGCCTCGCTGCTGCCTTGCGGATAGATCGCAGCAGACTGCTGTGTTAGCAATGAGGGAGGCTCCGTGGTGTGGGACCCTCCCGGCCAGGTGTGGGATATATTCTCCTGGTGTGCCTGTTTGCTTAAAGCGCAGTATTGGGGGGGAGTTACCCGATTGTCCAGGTGTTGTGTGTCTCAGTTCCCCTGGCTAGGAAAAGGGATTCCCTTCCCTTGCACTTCCAGGTGAGGCGATGCCTCGCCCTGCTTCAGCTCTCGCTGGTCAGGCTGCGCAGCAGCTGACCAGCACCGATTGTCCGGCACTCCCTAGTGAGATGACCCCAGTACCTCAGTTGAAAATGCAGAAATCACCGGTCTTCTGTGTCGCTCGTGCTGGGAGTTGGAGACTGGAGCTGTTCCTATTCGTCCATCTTGCTCCGCCCCCCCAACTTTTTTTTTTTGAAACGGAGTTTTGCTCTGTCGCCCAGGCTGGAGTGCTGTGGCGTGATCTCAGCTCACTGCAACCTCCACCTCCCAGGTTCAAGCAATTCCCCTGCCTCAACCTCCTGAGTAGCTGGATTACAGGCGTGTACCAACACACCTGGCTACTTTTTGTGTTTTTAGTAGAGACGGAGTTTCACTATGTTGGCCAGGCTGGTTGCAAACCTCAGACCTCAAGTAAACCAGCCTGCCTCAGCCTCCCAAAGTGCTGGGATTACAGGAATAAGGCACCGCACCTGGCCACACCTCTTACTTTCAAGATAATCGGTTTCCTTGTTCTTTTCCTACATCCCTGTCCATTTTTTAAAAACCAAGCTCTTATTACCTGCTCTTCCTCTGACCATTCCTTAAATGTTGGTGTTCCCCATAGTTCCACCATTTTTAACTTAGTATACCCTGGAAAATCTCACCCAGCCCTTTAGCTTCACCTTATTTTCTGTATCTCCTGTGCTCTAGACCATATAACCAACTTCCTGTTGGACATTTATACTTAAATGTGTCAGGTATTGCAAACACAACATGCCCCTGCCTAACACATCATCATCTTCTCTCAAAATAACTATCTATGACCAGGACCACCATGTATGTACTCAGCCAACTAAGCCAGAAACACAGAAGCCATCTTTAATTCTTCCATTGTCCTTATGTTCTATATCCAAATGATTATCCTGAAGAGAGAATATTTAAGGGGAAAGGCTTTGGACCTAGAAGAATGAGGTTATATAGGATCCCCTTGACTTCTATTACCTGCTGGCACCTAAGATTAATCCATACCTGCCCATGTACATGGATAGGAGGTGACATGTTAAGTAATGCCTTATATAATAGATACATTATCACTGATTAAATCTTGAATTGATCAAGATTTAGGTCTTAAATAAGGCTTCTTGGAGGGGTAATTTGGTGAATTTGGAAGCGTTTTTGTTTTGGAGCTAGATATTCCCATGTTTGCAACTTCCTAGGTCTCTTATATGACAAATAATAATTCATATATAATGGCATTATTGCGATGATTAAATAAGATAATTTATGTAAAATGACTTTCACATAATGGGTTGTCAGTGAATTTCATTCCCATTTCTTTCCTTAGGGTCTAAAAGAAGCATAATTGGAATAACCAAACACTGTTAAATTGGGAGAGCATCAGAATGGTGGTGTGCTTTGCAGCCTAACCTGCAGAGAATTATGTGCTAAGGAATCATTAGGGGTGGCAATGATCTGAATAGGAAATAAAGGCCCCTGTGAGATGCTGGTTGTACAGAGACACCAGCACTTAGAGGGAGTGTGAACACTATCTAGAGTATCTTCTGAGTCAGTCACAAGAATGAGAGGGTTCAGGTGTTTCACCCACTCATCTTGACAGGGTGAGTTCCATGTCCTCTTTCCTTATACCGTAGCAACATCTGCCACCATCAGTCACTTAGGAGTGGTTATAATTATGGGCTTGGACTAGCAGGGCCTTTGGTTTCATGGTGTGACAGGTCCTATGGCTCCCAGAACCTGTATTTTCTACCCTTTTAACCTCCCCATCTCAGCCCCTATTGGTGAAGGCTTTCAATGACATAATTTATTAGGTGATGCTGCCCTCTTGTGGAAAACTTAACCTTCACAGGTGGACTACCCTGGGCACGATATAGAAAATTAATTCCCTCTCGTTTAGTCCAAATTTTTCGTCAACTTTATGAAAGAGCTCTTAACATGTAAAAGAAGTGTGATTACCCTAAAATTTGTGAGTATTCAGCCTAGTGTTTTATACAGGTAGAAAGACTTTGGTTTGAGTAACCAATCAGCTGACAAAGATCCAACACTTAGCTTTAGGTCTGGGCTTGAGTCCTTTTGGGATGAATATAAACAGAAGGAACTTTAGAATATGGTCAGTTCTGAAAAGCCAACCCAGCTCTTCCTCCTATATTGCTGTCTAGATAATGGTCAGCTAAGTCAGAAATGTAGGTGTCACCCTCAACTCCTCACTCACCCCACCCAACTTTCAATCCAATTAATTCCAAGTCTTGATGTTTTTAACCTGCTAAAGACCTCTTGGTTGCCTTTGTCTTAATCCAGCCACTCATGATTTCTCACCTGCACTATTCTAAGAGCCTTCCCACTGGCTTCTCAGCTTTCAGTCTCATCTTTTCCTAATCAATCCATTCTGCAAATAGGTATTTGAACATGTCACTTCTCTATTAGGAAAAAAAAATCAGGAACAATGACCACGCAATCATGTTGATCCCAAGATGTTCATTTTATATTGATTGATGATACAAACCGTATTGAAGATATTATATTTATGAACCTTTTTTTTGCAAAAAACATGGCATCCAAATACATAAAGAAAAAAACTGTCAACTATACAAAAAGTGATAGAAACATCTGTATGGGAGGCTTTAACATAATTTAATTGACAATAAAGTAGACTAAAATAAAGTACTTAGAAGATATGAAAAACAATTCATTAGATCTAATTAACACATTTTGAAAATTGTTTATAGACTGCATATACTCTTTTCAAATATTGAGAGAATATTTTTAAATGATCATAGGTATGTCACAAAGAAAAGCTTTGCAAGTTTGTTTTTTTTTTTGTTTTGTTTTTTGTTTTTTGTTTTGTTTTTTTTGAGATAGAGCCTTGCTCTGTTGCCCAGGTTAGAGTGCAGTGGCACGATCTTGACTCACTGCAACCTCTGCCTCCCGGGTTCAAGCAATTCTCCTGCCTCAGCCTCCCAAGCAACTGGGACTATAGGCATGCACCACCACACCCAGATAATTTTTGTATTTTTAGTAGAGACAAGGCTTCACCATGTTAGCCAGGCTGTCTTGAACTCCTGACCTCAAGTGATCTGCCCGCCTTGGCCTCCCAGAGTGCTGGGATTACAGGCATGAGCCACCAAGCCAAGCCTGCACACTCTTAAGAGTAGAAATCTCTGATGATAATGTACAATGTTTACAATTTAAAAACAAATTTTAAAGTCTTCAATTACTTGAATATTTTAGATCACATTTATATGTGAATATTAGCACAAAGAAACACTAGCAGACTAACAATAATAAAAATGAGATCATGACTTACCAAAACTTTGAAAATATTCAGAGGTAAATTCATAACCTTAAATATTTTATTATTAAAAATGAAGAATGAAATTAAATGACTAATAATCCAATATAATATGAAACCGAGGACTAGGTTTCTTTTCAGATGGATGAATTAAATAGATAAGCCTTTAGCAAATTTAATCAAGAAAACAAAGATGAATTATAAATAAAATTTAAATGACAAATGGAATACAACAACAAAGGTTTTTTAAATTAAAGGCGCACTACTATAATTGTACCTTAATATATTTGAAAATCTCAAAGAAATTAAAAATATCTAATAAAATATTAAATGCCAGAAATTACTGAGAAGTTGAAAACTAAATGAACATGTAGCAGTAGAAACTTTGAAAACAATTATCAAAGAGAAACTTCCAAAAATACTTTAGGGACATCCAAAAATACTTTAGGACTTTAAGGGACAGATATTTTTATCTGTGAATTCCTTCAAATTTTCTAGAAATAACCACATTTAATTCTATAGATATTTTATAGTATTGAAAATGTTGCAGAATTATTCACATTGTTTTTGAAGCTAGCATTACTCTGATACCAAAACCTGACAGACTGCTCTAAGAAAGAATATTCTATCCAATTTGTAAATTTAGATGCAAAATATATACATGGATTCTATGAAATCTAATTCAATAGTATAGGACAGTAGCAATTCATTACAAATATTAAAATAATTTTTTTTTTTTTTTTTTTTTTGAGACGGAGTCTCGCTCTGTCGCCCAGGCTGGAGCGCAGTGACCGGATCTCAGCTCACTGCAAGCTCTGCCTCCCAGGTTTACGCCATTCTCCTGCCTCAGGCTCCCGAGTAGCTGGGACTACAGGCGCCCGCCACCTCTCGCCCGGCTAGTTTTTTGTATTTTTAGTAGAGACGGGGTTTCACCATGTTAGCCAGGATGGTCTCGATCTCCTGACCCCGTGATCCGCCCGTCTCGGCCTCCCAAAGTGCTGGGATTACAGGCTTGAGCCACCGCACCCGGCCTAAAATAATTTTTAAAAGGCAAAATTTTGACTCTTACGTAGACAAAAAGTGAACATATGTTAAATATTGTATTTCACTCCTTAATGAGGAAAATGTAAAGTGTTACAACCAGTTCAAAGGAGAAGTCAAAGAATAACAAATTTGAAGGTAACAACAGACCACAATAATCAATTAGAAGCTATATGGAGAAATGTATGCCATTCTTAATGGGAACAAACCCATAAGCAATCAGGAAGGCCCTTAAGAAATATGCATGAAAGAAAGGGGTTTTATATGGAGGAAATTACAAAAATGTACAGAGAAAATGTACACAAGTAATTTTTGATGATGTGGATAAAGTCTTAGGGTACTGTATTATTTTTCTTACAAAAAGCAAGATACAATTGAATGTACATTATTGACATATTCTGGTTTAGCCATGCTCTCTGTAGACAACTTCCGAACCATCATTCCTCCACCCTCATGCAAGATTCCCTTCATTTTTGAAGCTCAAACAAGCAGGGATTATCACTCTCATTTCCTTACCAATGTCATTTATCAGCCTCCAGGTTATTCTTTCACTTCTATTTTTAAATTTATTTTAACTGATACATAGTACATATTTATAGGGTACATAGTGGTTTTCCAATGTGCACGTATAGTGATCAGATCAGAGTAATTAGCATATCCATTATCTCAAACATTTATTGTTTCTTTATGTTGGGAGCATTCAATATCCTTTCTTCTAGTTATTTGAAATATATAATACATTAATATTGACTATAGTCATCCAATAGTGCTATGGAGCACTAGAACTTACTCTTCCTATCTACTGAATTTTTGTATTATTTAGCAAATCTTTATATATCCTTCCCTTCCCCCTCCCTTCTCACGCTCTAGTAACCTCTGTTCTACTCTTTACTTCTATGAGATCAATATTTTTAGCTTCTACATATGAGTGAGAACATGTGGTGTTCAACTTTCTGTTCCTGGCTCATTTCACTTAACATAACGTCCTCCATGTTGCTGCAAATAACAGGATTTCATTCTTTTTATGGCTGAATAACACTCCATTGTGTATATATACACCACATTTTCTTTATCCATTCATCTGTTTTTGAACACTTAGAATGATTTCATATCTCAACTATTGTGGATACTGCTGCAATAGATATGGGGTGTAGATATCTCTTTGATATATATATATATACACCACATACATACATACACATATGTATATATTTTAAATGGTTGGTGGAAAAAAGAATCGTATTTCATGATATGTGAAATTATATGAAACTCAAATGTAAGTGTCCATAAATAAAATTTTATTGGAACAGAACTACACCTATTCATTTATGTACTATTCATGCTTCTTTCATACTAAAATGGCAAAATTGAGTTGTGACAGACTGTGTGACACAAAAAGCCTAAAATATTTATTATTTGGCTCTATGCAGAAAAAAAAAAAATGACCCTTAGACTAGAAACATGAGAACAGGTGCTGCGTATTCACTCTTGTATTCTTAGCACCTAGTACACTCTATGACACACAGGAAGGACTCAGGATTTTTTTTTAAACATCCTTATTTAGGGAAGTAGGAACTATGAGTAACTGGTTTTCTTGATAGTTATATTTTTCTTGGTCACTTAAATTGGCACATGACATTCCATTCAGTTTATTATGATTATGGATATTTGTAAGACTGTTTTAAAATAACTGATCAATTTTGGGTACACTGATCAAAAAGCAAACATCTAGTTTTTATTATATGAACCTGGTATCCAGATCTTGGACCAGCATTAAGATTATGAAAAGGAATGAGCTGCCGTATCTTTGAGCCTTGTGTAGGCCACCTGCCAGCCTCTCTAGCTGTCCTGTCTTTGTTGTTGTCATAATACTCCTGCCATCTATAATTAAATGGAAGGGGTTACAACTGTTGAAACTTGTTAAAACTGAAGTTGTCCTGCCATGTATTAATATACCAGGGATAGGAAGATGTTTACAGTTGGCACAGTGTTAGAGAAGTCCTGAAAAGGCAAGAGAGAGAAAAATAAAAATAATATAAAACAGAGGTGGGCTAAACTATGGTCTGTGGCCAAATCATCCTGCTAACTAGTTTTCCAATTAACATGTTATTGGAATAAAAGCAATTGGAGCAGGCATGCTCATCTATCTATGTGTTGTCTATAGCTGTGTGTTTTTTTTTTTTTTAAACACCAAAATGGCAAAGTTGAATAGTTGCAACAGACACTATATGGTCTACAAAACCTAAAATACTTACTACCTGGCCCTTTACAGACTAAGTTTGCTGGCCCTTGGTATAAAGCATTCTCCAAAAAGAAGACCTTGAGGCTCTCTCTAAAGCTTAAAAAGACTGAAAGAGAACCATTGTAGTCTACAATGAGAATGAATAAAAAATCACAGACTATTTAAGCCAACAAACATGGTAGGCAAACTGCTGAATTCTTGAGATTCAATATTCTTTTGAATTTGGGCAATGATGTGGTTGGTATAGGGTAAAATGAATGGTATATGGTTCACACAAGTGTGTGTTTGCTTGCCTGCTTCTTCTATTCACAAGATATTTATTAAATGTTACTTCCATCTAGATATGGAGTTAGCTGTTGGGGATACCGTGGAGAACATAGACACATTCCCTGCCCACATGAGCTTATAAATCTGTTGTGTTTGACTCTGGCACAACACCTACAGGTTGTGTGACTTTGAGTAAGTTTATATAACCTCTTTTAGCCATTCTTTTCCCGTCCATATGAGAACACTAATGTCTCTTTTGCAAGTTTGTTATAATGATCAAATGACATTATATACACACGTATATGAATATATGTATATATAAAATATTCATATATTTTTCAAGTCATTCAAACAATATTGAGTGCTATGTGCTAAGCACTATTTTAGGTATTAGTGATGTATCAGTTAATACAACAGATTTAAAAGAAAATCTTGCCTTCATATAAATTACCTTTTAGTAAATATATGAAAGTACCTGAAACAGAGTAGCCATTTGGTAACTGCTCTTTTCTTTTTCCTAAGTAAAAGGAAGGCAGTACTTATCCTTCAGTACTGATTTTAGCAGACAATACAATACTGATTAAAACTTCATCCAGCCGGGCGGGGGTACTCACGCCTGTAATCCCAGCACTTTGGGAGGCTGAGGCGGGCAGATCACGAGTTCAGGAGATTGAGACCATCCTGGCTTAACACGGTGAAACCCCATCTCTACTAAAAATACAAAAAAATTAGCTGGCCGTGGTGGCGGGCGCCTGTAGTCCCAGCTACTCGGGAGGCTGAGGCAGGAGAATGGCATGAACCCTGGAGGTGGAGCTTGCAGTGAGCCGAGATCTCACGCTCTGCTCTCCAGCCTGGGCGATGGAGCGAGACTCTGTCTCAAAACAAACAAACAACAACAACAAAAAACTTCATTACACAACTCATAGACCAGGTGTTATTATCAATCACATAGTACCCTAATAATTGTCAATCAGAATGATCATTAGGTTGGATAGCTCAAGTTGTGAAAATGACTAGTTCTGAATTCATTCATTTCTCTTTTCTTAAATGTGCCTCTTTGCCTTTGTATACTATTTCTTGATCTAGAAAGTTATGTACGCCTCTTGCCAAAACAAAGGCCAAAGTCAAGCTCCAATCAAAGGAAAATGTACTGCTAGAGCTAAAAGAGGTTTCTGTAATCACTGTATTCAGTGACCTCATTTTATAGGTGAGAAGACTGAGGACTGGAATGAGAAAGGACTTTCCTAAGGCCACACAGCGACAGAGCTAGATTAGACTAGAACCAGCAACTTCTTCTTACCAGTCAAGGTTTCTTTCCATGGTTTCTGGGATGTTTCACATTTGCTACCTCCTCTAGGAAGCCTTTCTGTACTTGGGGGAAATGTCTCCTTTCTGTACCTAAAGTAAGTTTGTGATTCTATCCTTTGCCTTAACTTTTTTCTCGGCCAATTCATCTTTTATGAATTTATCCACTTCCAAAGGTTTCACCTCTCTCCTAGATATAGAAGACTGCCAGATCTCTCTCCCCAGCTTTCCCTTCTTCCTGAGCTCCAGACTTCCATTCCAAGGTGTACATTAACCCTTACCCAACCACCCCCCTCTGGTGTCCTAATATCTCTATTTCAGTCTATGGCATCTTTCCCATCCTTGTCATTCAAGCTCACAATAGTGGAATCCTCTTAAATTCCCTCTTTTATTCCCAATAGTCCCCAAGTCCTTTCTGAGCTCCCTCTGCAGCGTTTTTAATATCCATCTCATCTATTTCCTTTGCTTTCGTCCTGCTACTGCCAGGGACTCATTACCTCTTGTCTGGATGCCCTCCAACCCATTCTCTGCACTTCTGCCAAATTAATCTTCCTAAAGTACATCTCGGTATTTATTTCAATCAGCAGTAATTGTGCTTTGGGTAAATCTCATGAGTTATGAGGTCTCTCTTGTGCTTAGCCTGGCTCATGTCATTCCCTTTCTCAAAAAAACCCCAACTGCCTCCACAAATAAGTCTAAATACTTCATCCCAGCATTAAGACCCTGTATAGATGGATCTACATGACTTTCTTCTATCCTTATGTTTCTGAAACCCAAAGGGGTATATCTTAAAAGAGTTTGCCTCCTCACTTGGACATACCCAATTTTTTCACAGGTGTCCTGGACCTCATTCTCCTACACTTTTAAAAGAAATCTTGCTCCTTTAATTTCTGCTCTCCCTTTTTCAGGCATTTTCAACCTGTTATCCTTCTCTTGTCCTAGTTTTTTCCCCTAAGTCTACAAACCAGCTCAGGTCTCCTATTTTGAAAACACCTTTCCAAGACCTATAGTCATCTTTAGGTATTGTGCCTTTTTTTTCTTTCACAGGTAAACTACTTTGAAAAGCTGTTTTCACTCACTATTTCTACTCCTTCACCTTCCATTCACAAGCACAACCCATAACAATCTAACTTGGTCTCCCACCATATCCCTCAAGTGACTCTGGTCAGAATTACCAGTGACCTCTTAATTATTTAAAACAATGAACTCCTTTTGGTTCCTGTGTTACTTCACCTCTGTATTAGTGTCCTAGGGATGTCACAACAAAGTGACACAGACTAGGTACCTTAAAATAGCAGAGATTACATAGCTCAGGATACTGGAAGTCTGAAATCCAAGTGTTGGTAGGGCCATGCTCTCTCTGAGGCTCTAGGGGAGGGTCCTTCCTTGATTCTTCCTAGCTTCTGGTGTTTACCAACAACCCTAGGCATTCCTTGGCTTGTAGACATAGCACTCCAACCTCTGCCTCCATCTTCACATGGCCTTTTCCCCTGTGTCTTCGTGTGTCTGTGTCTATGTGGCCTTCTTATAAGATCACCAGTCATTGGACTTAGGTCCTGCCTAAGTCCAGTATGATTTCATAATAACTAATTACATCTGCAAAGGCTCTGTCTCCAAACAGGGTTGCATTCAAAGGTTCTGGGTGAACATGAGTTTTGCAGGGGCACCATTCAACTCAGTACAACTTCTCATCAGAGCTTAACATTGTTGAACATTACTGTCTTCTAAAAATTTTATTTTCCTTTGGCTCCAGTAACACTGTGCTTCCCCTGGTTTTTCTTTGCTTTCTCTTGTCTATTCCTTTTTTATGGTTCCTCTTCCTTTACTTGACCCTTATGTATTAATATTCTTCAAAGTTCTACACAAGTTTCTGTACTCTTCTAACATGATACATTCTGGGTGATTTAATTCATTCCATGATTTAATTTAGCAAATAAGACTTCTGAATCTCTCACTCCATCCCATACTTCTCTCCCATTTATACCACTTCTTTCTAGGAATCTTCATTTTTATACCCCACATGTATCTCCAAAACTCTATATGTTAAAGTCATTAACTTCTACCTCCAAACCCTGATAAATCTGCTTCTCCTCCTGTGTGCCTCTATAAAGGTGAACAATTCACAGTGAACCCAGTTTTTTGAGCTCCTTATTGCTGTATCTAATTGAGCAAGTCTTGGCCATTTTTATATATGCTGAAAATTTCTCAAACTTCTTCTCTCTTGTTTGCTCACTGCAAGTCTCTCAATTTGTTTACCTACCTCCAGTTTTGCCATGCTCCCGACCTCCTGAATTTATTCTCCACAGTGCAACCAGAATCATCTTTTAAAATGCAAACCTCATTGTGAAATCTTTACTCACCAAAACCCTTCAAAGTTCCCTACTGTGTTCAGGTTAAAATCCAAACTCCTTAATTCGGTGAACAGGCCCCTTAAAATAGAACGCCTGTTTATCTCTGCCATCTCCGCACAAGCCTGCACTTTATGTTGTGGCCACATTCAACTGCTTATATTTCTCCAATGTATTCATCAGGGTTCTCTAGAGGGACAGAACTAATAGGATACACATACACATACACACACACGCACACACACATATATATATAAAGGGGAGCTTAGTAAGTATTAACTTACATGATCACAAGGTCTCACAATAGGCTATCTGCAAGCTGAGGGGGAAGGAGAGCCAGTCTGAGTCCCCAAACTGAAGAAATTGGAGTCTGATGTTCGAGGGCAGGAAGCATCCAGCATGGCAGAAAGATGTAGGCTGGGAGGCTAGGCCAGTCTCTCTTTTTCATGTTTTTCTGCCTGCTTTATATTCACTGGCAACTGATTAGATTGTGCCCACCAGATGAAGGGTGGTTCTGCCTTCCCCAGTCCACTGACTCAAATGTTATTTTCTTTGGCAACACCCACACAGACACACCCAGGATCAACACTTTGTATCCTTCAATCCAATCAAGTTGACACTCAGTATTAACCATCACATCCAACTACAACATATTTTCTCATATCTCTGTGCCTTTTCACATTCTGCTCCTTCTTCCCAAAATGATGACTGCTCCTTCCTCTTCTTTGTTTAGCTAAGTCTTATTCAACACTCAAGACTTTACCACTTCTAAGAAGTGTTAGGGTTGATATCCCCAGACTGTATTAAGCTTCCTCCTATAAACAACACCCTTTAATTTCCTCTATCTAGAATCGTAACAGCCTGTTTACTTGTCTATTTCCCACCTGTAAATTTTGGTCAGTGTCCATGTGTGGTTTTTACTCGTGTCTTTAGTATAGTGATCATAGTGCTTAGCAGGTTACATGCTCAATACTCACTGAATAGCTAATTGAATGGAATGAATGTATGCCAGGCAAGGGCAGTAAGGGTTATTGCAGTGAGGATTAGAGGCTGAGACTTTTAGGGGTATTGGCTTGTCAAGCATCCAAATACTTGAAAGCTGAGATGGTGGATTCGGCAAAGGAAAGAGATAGAGTCAAAGATGAGTGCAAGGTTTCTTGCCAAATTGGATGGAGTTAAAAGATACTAGTTACAAATGCTATTTATAAGAACTAGCATTTATTGAGTGCCTCTTAGACACTGAGCATTTGACTTGGTACTTTATATGCTTTATATCAAAAAGAAACAAAATAATGAGCTAGTTTTAGACACGTGAAATTTGAAGCATCTGTAAGACGTCCAAATATAAAGGACCAGTAGGCAGTTGTAACTATGGTTCTTGGGTACACAAAGAAAAAAAGGACTCAATAATTAAATTGAAAGCTATTTGGGTCGATGGTAATTGAAGCCATTGGGATGGATGGGATCTTCCAGAAACTGTAATGCAGAGAAGAAAAGATGATCAGGGACCAGATTCTGGGGGACATACATGAGCTAAATGCAAAGAGAGGAGCCATTCATTCATTCATCTAACAGATATTTACTAGGGCCATAGTCTGTGTCGGGTACTATTTTAGGAACTGGGGGTATATCAGTGAACAAAATAGCCCTTTCCCTCTTGGAGCTGATAGTCTAACAGGAATGGGAGAAGTAGACAATAATCACAAATAGGCAAACATATTATATCCATTAGTGGTAAGTGCTATAAAGGAAAATAAAGCAATGCAAAGGCATATAAAATGACTAAATGTGGGTGTGGTAGGAGCAGCAGGGGCAGGGGAGACTTCAGCTCATTCAGGGAAGACCTCTACCTCTATGAAGATATTTGAACCAAGAATTAAATGGTAAGAAAGAGGCAGCCATATAAAGATCTGGGGAGAAGAGCTTTCCAGCCAGAAGAATATCAAGTAAAAGAGAGCTTAAATGGAAAAAATACATGATGTATTCAAAGGTCAGAAAGAAGGCTTTAAAACTGGAGTGTGGTAAGCAAAGGAAGCATGAAAGGAGAGGAAGTCAAGGATTATAATCACATAGGGCCTTGGAGGCTCTGGTAAGAAGTTCAAATGTGTTCTATTTGCAGAGGGAAGCTGTTAGAGAGTTCTAAGCAGAACAGTGGTATGATTAGTTTTGGATTGGTAGACGATCACCGTGGCTGCTGTATGGGAAACAGACTGTAGGGGGCAGAGAGGAAGCAGGAAAACTTGTTAGGAGGCTACTTGGAATAATTTAAGCAAGAGAAAGTAATGAGTTGGATTTGGATTTTAGTGATGGAGATGGTAAAAAGTTGTTAGATTTAGGATTCGTTTTGGAGGACTTGCTGATGGCTGAAGTATGAATTGTGCAGGGTTGTAGTAGGGAATGGCTAGGCAAGGAATAAATGGTTCCTTGGGTTTTGACCTGAATAACTGGGTGGTACCAGTTACTGAGGTGAGAAAGACTGGAGGAGGAACACGTTTTATGGGTAATCAGAAGAAGTAGGAAAGAAGTAGCTTGGTTTTATACACATTAACTTTGTACATGTAATGACGTGTCTGTTGGACAGCTACATGCTAATGTTAACTAAGAAATTAGAAGAGTCTAGAATTGAGAAACAGGTCAAGGTTAAATATTTAAATTTTGGAGTCACCCTCTGATAAAGCTTTGACACCAGGTGAAAACATTAATGGGTTAAGTATATTATAAAATGGTATTATATTAATGTAAAAATTATTGAATTTGATAATAGTACTGTAATTATATAAGATAATTTCTGTTCTTAGGAAAGACAAACTAAAGTATTTAGAGGTAAAGGGGCATGAGATCTGAAACTAACTCTGAAATAGATGAGTAAATACATACATGCATATGAATTTATATGTCTAGAGAGAGAGGAGTGACAAAGCAAATGTGACAAAATGTAATCAGTTGGTGATTCTGGATAAAGGCTACACAGGAATTCCTTGTACTGTTCTTGCAACTCTATCATACATTTTAAATTATTTCAAGGTAAAAAATATTTTTAAATCTAAGTTGGACCAGTTGAGGAGGCAGCCTCTAATTTTGGCAGAAGCTAAAAACATGGACATTAAGAGGAAATTAAATCTTGATAAAATAAAGTCACCTTTAATTTTTTAAGTGTAGGCAGCAAAGAGGAGAGGTCCTTGTATTGAGCCCTGGGATACTCTAATATTTAGAGATAGGGCAGATGAAGAAAAACCCAAAGAATAAGCTGAGGAGAAGTGGCCAGTGAGGTAGGAGAAAAACCAAATGAGAGTGGTATCCCACAATGCAAGTGAAGAAACTGATTCAAGAAAGAGGGAGTAGTCAGCTGTGTCAAATGTTGATGAGACATTGATTCTGAGAATTTCCTATTGATTTTGGCAACATGAAAGTCATTGGCAACCCAGAGACAAAAGCCTGAATGAATTGTTTCATAAAAGAGTGGACAGTGAAGAAGTGAAGGTAATAAGTCTTTTTAGGGGTTTAGTTGTAAAAGGAGTACAGAAAAATAGAGTGTTAGCTTGAGAAGCAATTGGGATAATATATGGTGATTTTTGTCAGTTAATAAAATTAATTTTTAAAAGAAAGGAATAAGTTCCAGTGTCTGATAGCATAGTAGGGTGACTATAGTTGTCAATAACTTACTGTATATTTAAAAATAGCTTTAAGAGAAGATTTGGAATATTCTTAACATGAAGAAATGATAAATGTTTGGGTGATAGATATTCCAATTACTCTGATTTGATCACTACGTATTATATGCATGTATCACAATATCACGTACCCCCAAAGTATGTACAATTATTATTTATCTATAAAAATACATGCACACAAAACAATATATATGTTAAAGGGACATATTCAATAAAAGTATATTAGACATAAGAGGGGAAATTTTAAAATCACAAATATTAAATATCTGACTGCTAATGGAAATAATTCAGTAGCAAGGGAGAAATTGATGGTATAGAAAAGAAATGGACAACATAGACAAAAATAATTGCAGAGGTAAGGTCCTTGGGAAGATGAGAGCAGAAGTGGGAGTTGAACTTCGTTAAGAATAAGGATAATTCACCCATATTAAGAGGAGATAAGGCAGGGTAGGTTGGTGATGCAGTGGTGGAAAGAAGAGGAAGTTCTTTTCTCAATGCTTATCTTTTTAAATCAAATATAAGGAGAAGCTGTCCGCTGAGAGGAAACAGAGAAAGTGGTGTAAAGAAGAGAAAGAAAGGGCACTCAGAAATGTAGGAGGAGATGTGGGAGAGTGGCGTCATGGAAACCAAGGACAGGGAGAGGATTTCAAGAAAAAGCAGTCCAGCAATCAATAGTGCTAAATATTCTTGCATTCGAGTTGGATGAATATTGAAAAGAGACCATTGAGTTTGCTAATTCAGAGGTTACTGGTTGACTTTGGCAGAAAAGCCTTTATTAAAACATTAAGAGCAGAGGCCCAATTTCAGTGAAGAATGAATGGGAGGTAAGGAATTGTATATGTAAACAATTTTCTTTAGAAAAGGAGAGTGGCAGGGTATAAACTGGGGAGAGGGACCTACTTATCTCCTGTATTAGACTCTGAATTCCTTGACAAAGAACATGTCAGATTCACTAGGTATGACACTGCTAGTTTTCAACAAAAGTTGAGTGTGAGAGTGAATGAATAAGTTCTGCACCCAGATAGAGTCAACAAAATCTTCTAAGATATTCTTCTGAATTGGATCTGTTCTGCCACCCTCAAAACATGTGGTTAGAAAAAAATCACTGAAAAAGTACTTCTGTGCCCTAGAGAAGTAGAAGAGTAGAAGTGACAGGATGTCATTGAAATGCAATTTGTGGTCTCTGGACACCTGCCCCACTGCCCAGTGTATAGGCAGAGACCTAGAAGGTCTGACCCCAGAACTACAAGAAATTAGTTAGTGTTTTCTGCATAGGGTAGAAAATACTGAGATGACTAGAAGTTATGGTGGGGTTGCAGTTTTGTCTACTGAGTTTAGCTTAAGATTAAGTCAGCCATGGTGGAGAGGGGAGAGAATTCGGTATGATAGGCATATAGCTATATTTGAAGGATATAATACAGCAGCAAAAGAGGAACTGCATAGAATGAGATCAGGGTAGATCAGAGCATAATTAGATGAAATCAGGACAAGGGCTGTTTGGGCTGACTATCAGAAAAACCATCTTGATGCTGAAAATTACCAAAGCGTGGGCTAACCTTTGAGAGGAAATAGTGGAAACTTTGCCACTGAGTCATTCATAATTATTTACAATTAGGCAGGACAATTTCGTTGAAAAATAATGTAGCATAATACAAGGAGTGGTTTTGCTCTGTTCCCAGGATGGACTGGATGTGACCTAATAACTTTTTCCTACGCTAATTTGGTTGATTGTGTCAGAGAAAAGATAGGTTGGTCATTTTGTTTTTCCTCTTTTGAGTGACTCATACTTGAGTTGATCACAGCCATACAACCAAAAGAACACCCACTGATGAGGTAGATAACAGAATGTAGAATGGGAAGTCAATAGGTTGACTTATAGAGAACTCAGACTTACCTAAAACTTGGAGAACTGGTCAGGAACCAGTAAGGTTCCATAAAGCTAAGGCCTTGTGTTTTTCACCATTATTCTCCAGGACATGGCTTCAGAGCCTGGAATACAGTATTTGATGAATAAACAAATAGTCGATGAATGAATGCATGAATGACACTTTGGGAAGAACACCTAGGACCACCAGTATAAGATTAGCAGTGGACTGATAAGTTGGACGTCTGCCTTAATATCTCTGAGTCCCTTTTCTCATCTCTTTTTCAATGATTTCTACTGAGGACTAAATGAGAGCATGCAGATACTTAGAATTTAGCATCTTTAGAAGTATTAGCTGTCTTTTCCCCTTTATTTTTCTAGACTCAATCTCACCAGTCAAGTCAAACTTCATGTTTTACTACATTAGGAAGAGAGAAAATTATGTCTTTTATCTATTAAAAATCCTAGATATTGGTGTTGAGACAGATTAACATTAACCAACAGCACTGGCAACTGTAGAACAATTTTTAAAAACATAAACAGCTAGGGCACCACCAGGTATGATACTCCTTCAATTTGCCTTTTATCAGCTCATCCCAATCTTAATTCAAATTCAAATAAAATGAAAATGTTCTCTGGAAGCATGTTTTCATCCTTGGGCCTCCCTCAGTGTCTAAAATACTCAAGTCTGCCTTTCTCGGGGATTAACTATAGTTCACACTATGCTGGCCATTGATATGTTCCCCTAGCCTTGACTATTGGAGCTTACCAGTGGGAAACTCCCAACTTTACCTGCTCAACATCTTTGCTTTCAGATTTCCTTCCACCATTCTTTGTACTTCCACACCAGACAGAATTTATAGAAAAAGGAATAGCTTCATTAAGGAAGTGATGCCACTATGTATGTAAAAATCCCCTTTCTCTCTTTCTTTAAGCAGGAAATATTTTCTATTTTTATCCTTTGCATTTCTTCCTTCCACTTTGCTGCTTTTCAAGCTGGAATTAAGAGACACCAGTTTAATTTGGATACAATAACTGGACTTAATTAATATTCCGGTACAGCTCACTTCCTTTAACAACAGGGCCTGACACTTTTTTTCTCTGAAATGTTTTTTTCAAGGGCTTATATCCCTTGCACAGAACAGAATGTTTTGAACAATATTTAAATGCAGTTTTTGATCAGAGAGTTAAAGTGATCCTATCATAATAGCTAAAGATGGGTACAAAGAATTTGGTGAGCAATCAAGGAAGTGCTATAAAATAATTAATGGATTGAAAAGTCATTCAAGTGAAGGCTTTGTAAAAGAATCAAGATTATTCAACCCAGAGAAGATAAAATTTTCAAGCCCTTAGAAATAGCCACTTGCCATGGATGGTTTCAAACACAAAAACAAAACAAAATCAAAGCAAAACTGCCGACTTGACTCATTTCACAGCCAATTTAATGTCCATAGGGGAGTTTTGCCTTGCAAAATAAATAAACTGTGTATTTGATTCTTCATATATTTGTTTTGTAAGACAAGAAGAAGTGATTTAATAACTGCTTTTAAGGACTAGAAAAAAAATCTACCTTTCTAGAATACCAAGAATTGAATCCCATAATCTTATCTACATCTTTTTCCCTGTCAACCCTAGGGCCTCCCATCAGCCACTTATTTGTCTTGAAAAATCTACTTCCCCATGCTGTCCAGACTGGGAAACATAATTCCATGATACATACAATGGGGTATCTAACCCTTTTCTTTTTCCATTAAGACAGAACATGAAGAAACAGTATTATTTGTAGCAGGAAGGATTTTAGCTAGGTCTTCTAGAGAACTAAATCACTTTCTGCAGTCAGTAATAATTCACCAAAGAAAGTTATGGAATTTTCTTTACTGACTTCAGCAGATCCTTACTTCCCCAGAGATGCTATGTGGAGATAGAAGAGAAGGGAGTTGGCAGCAATGGCTGAGAAATGGCAGCCTTTTCATCTCTTTGTCTTATTCAAGCCAGAGTTCTCTAAATGTTCATGCAATGAGGGGAATCTAAACTAGTTTTGTGAAGACCAAATGGCAAATAGTCAAAAAGGAACACTGGACTTTGCTCTATCAATTTTTTTTTTGTCTCTCAGACCCAGCTTCTCAGTGTGCCCTTTCAGTATGTAACATAATTTACTACCATAGCATCAACTCCTTGAATACCGATGCCTCACACATCACATCACATTTACATCTCTAGTTCAGAACTATTTTCTCAATACTAACCTCATATTTCCAGTTGTCTGGAGGACATTTTTGCCAAGAAACACAGGTACCTCAAACTCAATATGTTTTAATACTTTCCCCCCTCCAGAAACAAGAATGCTCTCTCCTCCTTTCCTGTTCCTGATCACGTTTAATGGTCCTAGTCCTTTAAAGTAGGAATTCAAGAAGCATCTTGATCCCCTCTTCTCTCAGCTACCCACTTCACCTTTATCAAATCAGTTACCAAATCCTGTTGATTCTACCTCAGATATGTATTCATTCAAATCTCATTTTTTAAAACTTTTATTGTAAGTTCAGGGGTACAAGTGAAGGTTTGTTACATAGGTAAAAATTTAATAGGTAAACTTGTGTCATGGTGGTTTGTTATACAGATTATTTCATCACCTAGTTATTAAGCCTAGTACCCATTAGTTATTTTTGTTGACTTCTCCCTCCTCCCACCCTCCACCTTCCAAAAGTCCCAAGTGTGTGTGTTCCCCTCTCTAAATGATGAGAACACATGGACAAATCTCATGCACTTCGCCTCCTTGAACATATTAACCATTCCCTCAATACAGCGTCCTCTCATGACTCTGCCTTTGCAGATACTGTTCTCTTTGCTTGGAATAGTGTTCCACTCCTTTACCTGCTAAGTCTCTGCTCATTGTTAAATGTTTCTGCTATGTATTACAAACTGTTCCTCATCCCTACAGGAGAGCTCTATCCTCTGTGCACTTAACCACATCTCATCATAACTGTTAGTTTAGATATTGCTTTTCTCTACTAAACTATGATTTCCTTGAAGACAGGGGCTGCATTTTAATTATCTGTAAAGTCTCAGTATCTACAACATAATAGTCTATGTTAACAATTATTGAAAGAATGAATGATGTAACTCAAATCCAATTTATCAGTTTTTCCTTTGATGAATTAATACATACTTTTGGTGTCAAGTCTAAAAACTATTTTCAATGTCCTAGATCCCAAATATTTTCTCCTATTTTTTTAAAAAATATTTATAGTTTTACATTTACATTACATCTACATAAGTCTATGATCCATTCTGAGGTTTTGTGTGCGCGTGTAAGTATGAGACTTAGGTTGAGGTTTGTTTTTAGACGCGTTGTTGTCTCATTGTTACGGTACCATATGTTGAAAAGGCTATCTTTTTTCCATTGAATTGCTTTTGTAACTTTGTCAAAAATAAGTTGGGCGTATTTGTGTGGGTCTAGTTCTGTGTTTTCTATTTGATTCCATTGATATATGTGTCTGACCCTCTACTGATACCATACAGTCTTGACTGCTATAGTTATCAAAGTCTTGAAATTGGGTAGATTGATTCTTACTGTATTCTTGTTTTTCAAAATTACTTTATCCTAGTTGCTCTGCCTTTCTGGAATAATTGTATCTATATCAAGAAAATATCTTGATGAGATTTTGATAGGAACTGCATTAAATATGTATAAAAATTTAGAGAACATTAACATGTTTACTATATTGAGTCTCCTAATCCATGAACACACTGTGTCTTCCTATTTATTTGTGTTTTTTTTCTTTTTTCAGTATTGTGTGGTTTTTAGCATGCATATCCTATACATGTTCTGTTAGATTTATATCTAAGCATTTCATTTTTTTTGCAGCAACTGTAAATGGTATTGTTTTTAATTTTTCACGTCTATTATTTGTATACAGAAATGTGATTGCTTTTGGTATATTGATCTTGTATGCTTCATACTTGCAGAACTTGTTTTATTTGTTTGACTGATTTTGTTGTTTTAGATTCTTTCGGATCTTCAACATATGTTATCTCCAAAAAGGGACAGTTTTATTTTATCCTTTCCAAATCTGAATGCCTTTTATTTCTTTTGTTGCTTACTTTATATGCTATTAATATAGCCATTCTCTCTTTCTTTTCATTCGTATTTACATGGCATATTTTTTGTCCTTGTACTTTCAACCTGCTTGTATTATTTGAAGTAAATTACTATTGACAGCATATAGTTGAATCATGTTTTTATGCACTCTGCCAATCTCTGTCCTTTCATTGGTGTGTTTAGACCACTTACATTTCACATAATTATTAATATGTTAGGGCTTAAATATTGTTTTGTTTTCTCTTTGTTCTCTTTTTTACTTTCTTTACTTTCTTTTTTCTCTGCCTTACTGTGGGTTACTTAAACGTTAATTAGAATCCCATTTTGATTTATCTTTAGAGATTTTGAGTATATCTCTTCATATTGATTTTTTAGTGGTTGCTGTAGGTATTAGATGTACATCATGTATCACAGTTTATTGATGTTGTCATTTTACCAATTTGAAGTATAGTAACTTTACCTTTGTTTACATCTCTTTATGCTCCTCCTTTTATAGTAAAATTGTCTTAAATATTTCCTTTACATACATTTAGAACCACATCAGACAATGTTATAATTTTTGCTTTCACCATCAACATAACTTAGATAATTCAAGAGAAAAAGGAAATCTATTTTATTTACCCATATACATATATACATATTTTCTATGTCATTTCTTCTTTCTTAATATTCCAGGTTTTGTCATGTCCTTTCCATTTACAGAACTTCCTTTAGCCATACTTTTAAAATAGGTCCACCGGTGGTGAATGCTGTTAGTTTTGCCTCATCTGCGAGTGTCCTAGTGACTCCTTCATTCCTGAAGGATATTTTCTCTTGACATAGGATTCTGGATTGAAAGTTCTTGTCTTTCAGTAGTTGAAAAAAATATTGTGCCACTTCCTCTGGCTCCATTGATTTCTGATGAGAAATATGATGTCATTCAAATTATTTTTCGCATATCAGTAATGTGTCTTTAGCTTTCAGACTTTTGACTAAGATGTGTCTTGGTATGGATTTATTTGGGTTTATCCTGTTGGGATTTTCTTACCTGGGAGAACTTTGTTTTCCTGTTGGGATTTTCAGGTTTATGTCTTTTGCCAATTTGGGGAGTTTTAGGTATTATTTGTTCAAGTATATTTTTAGTCTCGCTCTGCTTCTTCTCTCCTTCTAGTACTTCAGTACTATGAATGTTAGATCTTTTGTTATAGTCCCAAAGATCCCTGAGGCTCTGTTTATTTTTTCAGTCTATTTGATTTCTGTTGTTCATATCGGGTAATTTATATTTTTCTATATTCAAGTGTACTGATTCTTTTGTCTTCTCCATTCTACTGTTGAGATTACAGGCATACCTAATTTTATTGCACTTTACTTCATTGCACTTTGCAGATAATTGTGGGTTTTACAAATTGAAGGTTTGTGGCAACCTGTGTCAAGCAAGTCTATTGGCACCATTTTTCCAATAGCATGTTCTCACTTCATGTCTCTGTGTCACATTTTAGTAATTCTCACAATATTTCAAACTTTTTCATTATTATCATATTTGTTATGATGGTCTATAATCAATGATTTTTTGATGGTACTATTGTAATTGTTTGGGGCACCACAAATTGTGCCCATATAAGATGGCAAACTGAATTGATGGCAAACTGAATTGATAAATGTTGTGTGTACTGACAGGCCATTCCTCTGTCACTCCTCCTCTCCTCAGACCTTCCTATTCCCTGAGACACAACATTGAAATTATATCAATTAATAACCCTACAATGCCCTCTGAGTCTTCAAGTGAAAGGAAGTGTCACATAGCTCTCCCTTTAAGTAAAAAATTAGAAATGCTTAAGCTTAGTGAGGAAGGCATGTGAAAAGCCAAGATGGGCTGAAGGCCAGGCCTCTTGCACCAAACAGTTAGCCAAGTTGTGAATGCAAAGGAAAGTTCTTAAAGGAAATTAAAAGTGCTACTCCAATGAACACATGAATTATAAAAAAAAGAAAAGTGAAACAGCCTTATTGCTGATATAGAGAAAGTTTTAGTGGTCTGCATAGAAGAGCAAACCAGCCACAACATTCCCTTAGCCAAACCCTAACTCAGAGCAAGGCTCGAACTTTCTTCAATTCCATGAAGGCTAAGAGAGCTGAGGAAGCTGCAGAAGAAAAGTTTGAAGCTAGCAGAGGTTGGTTCATGAGACTTAAGGAAAGGAGCTGTCTCTATAACATAAAAGTGCAAGGTGAAGCACCAAGTGCTGATATAGAAGCTGCAGCAAATTATCCAGAAGATCTAGCTAAGATCGTTGACGAAGGTGGCTACAATAAACAACAGATTTTTAATGTAGACCAAACAGCGTTATATTGGAAGAAGATGCCATCTAGGACTTTCATAGCTAAAAAGGAGAAGTCAGTGCCTCAATTTAAAACTTCATGGGATAGGCTGACTCTCTTGTTAGAGGCTAATGCAGCTGATGACTTTTAAGTTGAAGTCATTGATCATTTACCATTCCAAAAATCCTAAGGCCCTTAAGAATTATACCAAATCTACTCTATCTGTGCTCTATAAATGGAACCAAGCCTGGATGACAGCACATCTGTTTACAGTATGGTTACTGAATATTTTAAGCCCATTGTTGATAATTACTGCTCAGAAAATTCCTTTCAAGTATTACTGCTCATTAACAATGCACCTGGTCACCCAAGCACCCTGATGGATATGTACAAGGAGGTTCATGTTATTTTCATGCCTGCTAACTCATCCATTCTGCAGTCCATAGATTGGGGAGTAATTTTGACTTTCAAGTCTTATTATTTATCAAAAAGTGGGCAAAGGATATGAACAGACATGTTTCAAGACATTTATGTGGCCAAAAAACATATGAAGAAAAGCTCACCATCACTGGTCATTAGAGAAATGCAAAGCAAAACCACAATGAGATACCATCTCATGCCAGTGAGAATGGCAATCATTAAAAAGTCAGGAAACAACAGATGCTGGAGAGGATGTGGAGAAATAGGAATGCTTTTACACTGTTGGTGGGAGTGTAAATTAGTTCAACCATTGTGGAAGACAGTGTGGCAATTCCTCAAGGATCTAGAACCAGAAATACCATTTGACCCAGTGATCTGATTACTGGGTATATACCCAAAGGATTATAAATCATTCTGCTATAAAGACACGTGTACACGTATGTTTATTGCAGCACTGTTCACAATAGCAAAGACTTGGGACCAACCCAAATGCCTATCAATGATAGACTGGATAAAGAAAATGTGGGCCGGGCGCGGTGGCTCAAGCCTGTAATCCCAGCACTTTGGGAGGCCGAGACGGGCGGATCACGAGGTCAGGAGATCGAGACCATCCTGGCTAACACGGTGAAACCCCGTCTCTACTAAAAAAATACAAAAAATTAGCCGGGCGAGATGGTGGGCACCTGTAGTCCCAGCTACTGGGGAGGCTGAGGCGAGAGAATGGTGTAAACCCGGGAGGCGGAGCTTGCAGTGAGCTGAGATCCGGCCACTGCACTCCAGCCTGGGTGACAGAGCGAGACTCCGTCTCAAAAAAAAAAAAAAAAGAAAGAAAAAAAAAAGAAAATGTGGCACATATACACCATGGAGTACTATGCAGCCTTAAAAAAGGATGAGTGCATGTCCTTTGCAGGGACATGGATAAAGCTGGAAACCATCATTCTCAGAAAACTAACACAAGAACAGAAAACAAAACACTACATGTTCTCACTCATAAGTGGGAGTTGAACAATGAGAACATATGGACTCAGGGAGGGGAATATCACACACGGGGGCCTGTCAGAGAGTAGGGGCTAGGGGAGGGATAGCATTAGAAGAAATACCTAATGTAGATGACGGGTTGATGGATGCAGCAAACCACCATAGCTCGTGTATACCTATGTAACAAACCTCCACATTCTGCACATGTACCCCAGAACTTAAAGTATAATAATAATTTTAAAAAGCAAAAAAAAAAAAAATGCATTTTGTAAGGCTATAGCTGCCGTAGATAGTTAATCCTCTGATGAATGTGGCCAAAGCAAATTGAAAATCTTCTGGAAGGGATTCACTGTTTTGATGTCATTAAAATATTCATGATTCAAGGGAGGAGATCAAAATATCCATATTAGCAGGAGTTTGGAAGAAGTTCATTCTACCCCTCGTAAATGACTTTGAGGGGTTCAAGACTTCTGTGGAAGAAGTAACTGCAAAGGTGGTAGGAATAACAAGAGAACCAGAATTAGAAGTGGAACCTGAAGATGTGACTGAATTGCTGCAATCTCATAAAACCTTAACAGACAAGGAGTTGCTTCTTATGTGTGAGCAAAGAAAGTGGTTTCTTGAGATGGAATCTACTCCTGGTGAAGATACTGTGAACACTGTTGAAATGACAACAAAGGATTTAGAATATTCCGTAAACTTAGTTGATAAAGTAGTGGCAGGGTTTGAGAGGATTGACTCCAATTTTGAAATAAGTCAGGCCAGGCACGGTGGCTCACACCTATAATCCCAGCACTTTGGGAGGCCAAGGCATTTGGATTGCTTGATCCCAGGAGTTCAAGACCACCTGGGCACCATAGGGAAACCCCAACTCTACAAAAAAAAATTTTAGTTGGGTGTGGTGGCATGTGTCTGAAGTCCCAGCTACTCAAGAGACTGAGGTAGGAGGATTGCTTGAGCCCAGGGAGGTAGAGACCACAGTAAAGCTGTGATCATGCCACTGCACTCCAGCCTGGGTGACAGAATGATTCTGTCTGAAAGAGAAGAGAGGAGAGGGAAATCCTACTGTCAGTAAATGCTGTCAAACAACATGGCATGCTGCAGATAAATCTCTCATGAAAGGAAGGGTCAATTGATGCAGCAAACTTTATTGTTGTCTTATTTTAAAAAATTGCCACACCGACTCCAATCTTCAACAACCATCACCCTGAGAAGCCAGTAGCCATCAACATCAAGGCAAGACCATCCACCAGCAAAAAGATTATGACTCACTGAAGGCGCAGATGATCATTAACATTTTTTAGCAATAAAGTACCCTTTCATCAAGGTTTGTACATTGTTTTTAGACATAATGCTATTCTACACTTAATAAACTACAATATAATGTAAACATGACTTTTATATGCACTGAGAAACCAAAACAATTCATGTTACTCACTTTATTTCAGTATTTGCTTTATTGCAATGGTCTGGAAGCAAAGCAATATCTCCAAGGTATGCCTGTATTCATTTTGTTTTTTATTTTGAATATTGTATTTTTAAGTTCTAAGATTTCCAGTTGGTTCTTCTTTATATATTCTACATCTTTGCCAAGACTTGCTAATTCTTTGTAAGTCTTTCTGTTTTTTCATTTGTTTCATGCATGTCTGTCATTACTCATTAAAGCATTTTTATGATGGGTGCTTTATCATATTCTAACATTTCTGTGATCTTCTGGTGTCTCATGATTATCTCGCTTTCATTCAGTTTGAGATCTTCCTGGTTCCAGCATGATGAATGATTTTTTATTGAAATCTGGACATTTAGGATATTATGTTTTGAGACTCTGAATCATATTTAAACTTTCTGTTTTAGCTGGCTTCCTCTGACACCACTCTGGCAAGCGATGGGGGTCGCTGCTACGTGGGATTACTGCCATGTGGAGGTAGAAAGTCCGGGCTCTCCACTTGGTCTCTATTGATACCTGAGGAGGGAGGCTGCTTGTTCCTGCTAGGCTTCCACTGATACCTCCCTTGCTGGGAGTGCCTCCTCTGACACCACAGAGAAGGGGAGTGGCTTGCTTACTGCTGGCCAGTGGTGGAGGTTCTAACACTCCAGTAGGCTGCCTCTGAACACCACCTCAGCTGGGAGGAGGGGCTCCTTATCACTGCCAAGCGGGGAGTGGATGCCTGTTCTCCCCATGTGTTCTCCGTTAACATCATGAGTAGGAGACTTGTTCTCACCTGGCATGGATGAAAGTCCTGTCTCTGTATTTGGTCTTTCCTACCAACACCTGAAGGAGGAGATTTGCGATACCTTATTAATAGCCTAGTCAGAGTGGAAGTCTAGGTTCCCCACTCAGCCTTTGTTGGCATGAGGGGTGCTGGGGCCACAGTTTTCCTATGCTGTTTGGAGGGAGTAGAGCAGTTATTATCTAAAAGTTTTATGTCTTGGTGTCTACCCCTCTCCCAGTCCTCTGGATAGTGAGAGCAGGCTCTTTCTGGGGCTTATTTGATCTGTGCCCCCAAGTATTTCCAAGTTGTTGCTTCTCAGCTCCTAATCTGGGCTATAGAAGGTAAAAGGAAAAGCCAGGGACCTTATCACTGTGTTATTCCTTGGAACTCAAGGTCCCTCACTGGTTTGCCTTCTTAATGTAATATAAATCATTTCCATTACATTAAGACCCTTCTAACTGGATTGTTTTTTTACTCCTAAGTTTTAAAATTTCTTTTCATGTTCTAGATACTAGTCCTTTGTCAGAAATATGTTTTGCAAATATTTTCTCCTAATGAATGGTATCAGAGGCAGTCAGCCGAGAGTCGTCTTATGTTTGTTTTATACATAATGTCCAAGGGTTCTAGTTATATTAGTGAAAGGAATGGGAGAAAGTTCATCTCCATTTACCCAGAAGCAGAAGTCTCAATAAATAGTGTTTTTGCCTCCAATCCTAAGATTTATAAGTATTACCTCCCCATATCTTTAATAAATTTTAAAGTTAAATAAATATGTTTATTTAAAACCAGTATCTTTATTAAAACAGCTAAATGAAGCAAACCTTAAGTACCTAAGCTGTTGTTTCAGCTGATGAAATAAACGTGTGAATTTTGAAGATGTTGAATATGCCTCACCAGTCTATTAACAACTTCTTCAAGCCTGTCTTAAACTTGGGTTCTGATGAGCATGCCAACTCTGGGTCTTAACGCAAATGTCAAGATCCCTTCTGGGGATTAGTCTCTGAACTGCCGACTTTTTGGACATCAGGCCAGTTTCTATTTTGAGTGAAAGCTCCAATCTAACAAGAGTGCATTGATTGCTTTCCAGCTAATCAAAGGGAAAGCATGGGTTGGCTGTTCTGGCACCCTTGTTCAGCTAAAAATGATTGTCTCTGGCTCCTAATGCAGAAATATATTCTTCCTTTTTTCTGTGATGAAGGTGTAGAATATCCCTCAATTTTGTTAAGTATAAAGTTAATGAATGCCTTTGAATAGTCTTTGAGAAGTTATACATGGTAGTTTTCTTTTCCTTTAGGGGAAAGAGTAGAACATCACCTGCCCTTCTCTCAGTCATAAAAAAAGGCATGATTTAAATTTACACACATTGAAGGTTACTTACCTGAGGTTTTCCCTCTTTGCACTTCAGAAAGATGTTTCTTAAAGCACCCATGGCCCTTCCAAAAGAATGGAATATTTTGAACAAAAATTAAAAACTTGTTTTGGTGTATGCATTTTGTATGAGATTAAGAAATGTTTCTCTTGTTATATTCCTGCCTCCCCACCTCCTCTCTCTCTCTCAGTATGTGTAACTGTGTATGATTCTTTTCTACTTTCTATTTCCTGAGAAAGGCTTGGAGTTGAGTAAAGGAAAAGTTTAAGGATGAGTAGGAGAGGTCGCTCATGAAGTGATGGAGTGTATGGCTGGTCTATTATATGTGATTCAGAATCACTATTATGATGAATTTCCTAGAACAAGAAGAATTGCTAGAGGCCCCTTTCATGCCACAGTAAATTATCACCATAAAAATAATTTCTTTTCCTCTCCCCATAACTCATCAGGGTAAAAGCTTGCAATGACCATTGGTTTCTCACAGCTAGACTGGGAAAGTAGCTCTGTATTGCCTGTATGTTATATCCCAGGATCTGAGTAGCTTGCTTGGCCTGAGACCTCCTGCCATCATGGAATATAATAGTGATAGCAAACCAAGGCTCAAATGGACACGTCAGTTGTCTAAGACCATGAAGCTAATAAGTGTCAGAGCTGAAACTCAAATTCAGTCTCTGTGTTTGACTCCAGATCCCATCTGTTTTCCCTATATAAATGGGGCTGAGTTTTGGAGAATTCCATTCATTAGGAGTATCATAATTCTACAGCTCACTGTGATAGTGCTGTATCGGTCCTTGGCCCAACAGTTGGTCTGAAAATGTTAAGACCAGGAAAAGATAAACAAAATTCTCCTTAGGGATTTCAATCCAGAATGAAGAGTTCTTCCATGGTGCCTTCCCACCTAACTTAGAGGCTTGGCAAGAACTATGATTACTTTCAGATTTAATAGACACTCTGTAAATGTTAGTTCTGTCCCTCTATCCCAGCACATATGGTGGGCGAAATACAGTGCTAGCATCTAACAAATGCATCATGTCATTTAATTGGCACAGCTCTCTTGTGAGGTGTAGGGATAAATATATCCCCACATTACAGATAAGGAGACTGAGGTACGAAGAAATGAAGTAACTGACATGTCCACTGTCTCACAGCCAGATCTATCTGACTTCATATCTAGTTTGCTCTCTGTAGCACCTCAGTTGGTTCCTACTGATGTACCTACCTACCTCTGTCTCAGTAATATTTTCAGAGGCTTTAAATGAAATATTTTAACTGGGTTCTTCAGAAATCCTTGTATGAGTTTAAAAATCAAGCTGTGCATGCTTTCTCCTTTGCCTCTCCCTATGTTATCCTCAGTAGTAACCTTGACGCCCCAGTAGAGCCCAGAGAAAAATTGTAAATTGGTCTGAGAGGATAATTGAGGATTTCTCAGTTACCCAGGCTTTAACTTTGCCTCGACCTGAGATGTTCACCAGTCTTCACAGAAGAATAAACTGAGTTAATTAGCTTTTAGATTGGATGAGGGTTAAGATTCTAGGTGTGGGTCTGCTTGCAACTGAAGTGATGATTTTTGGCTCCTTACGTTAAGACGTTAGTAGCCATCTGTTGGGTGAAGGCGTCCTCTTTTCTGATTTGAAGCTAGATCTCAGTCGGTGGGAAAATGTTGTCATTTGTATTCTCCATTCCTCCTGTTTCTTTGGGGTGTGCTATGTTTAATAATGTATGCATTAGAAGATACTGAAAAGTGAGTTTTTAATCTAGTCTTTTTCTCCCAATAGGTTTAAATTGTCCCCAAAGTGTGTGTATGTGTATTTGTGTGTGTGTGTTGTGTATGGTGTGGTGTGTGTGTGTTTTAGACCAAGTATTGCTGGAGAACATCTCATTATGTGTAGGTTATTGTGTTTGTGGAGCAAAATCTCCCTTAAGTAATATATCTACTATGTGTCATTAAAAATGTATTCACTTTATATGTGCATGTTTTCAATTCAGGCATCTTTAATAGGGAAATATATTCTAGTAGATTAATTTATAGTGTTTCTAAATAGTAAATCATAAACACCAATAAAAGAAAACATCCAAAATGTGCATATTTGAGAGTTGATTATATATTGATTAACCTTATGTGCTTTTGCTATAATTCTTACTATTGTCATTTCCCTTGCTGTCAAACAACAATTCATTTTTGGAACATATGATGCATAATTATGAATGTTAATACAGCACCCAGCTGCATCTCATCTCCCTTTGCATTATGGTACAAGTTTACTTTGGGGACATAAAGGTACTTTCTCTCATTAGTCACAGAAACTGTAATTAGACACTAAACTCGAGATAAAAATATACTCATTACCTATTTTCTTAATTAGAATTTTCATATCAAAAGTACAGAAAAATAATCTTTTTAATTCAAGTAAGAACAATGTGTCCCTGTTTAAAAAATAAAAATGAAAGAAAAAAAGTCTGTGTTGTGGAGAATAGAACAATGGACTTGGGGTTTTTGAATGCAGGCTATGCGTACTCTGTAGAAGTAGTGGAAATACTGGGCAAGTCTTTAAACATCTCATAGTCTTGTCTTGATGGTAATTCAGAGTAATAACTTTCACCTGACAGGGATCTGGTACGTATTAAATAGGTACTTCAAGAGAAAGTACCTGATACTGGCTACATATTCAGTGAATGTGTATTGTTGTTCTTAATATGGCATTTGAGAGTTTTTTTAAAAGGCATTTTCCAAAATTAATTCACCAATGATCTCTTCAAATGGCAAGGTCCCATGATACATTTCATAGATTTAACAAATATTTTTGAGTGCTGAGCATGTATGTTAAGCAATGTGGTGGTGATCATAGGAGTATGCTCTAACCCTGTACTCTAGTTGAGAGAGATAAGACATACATAGGCAAAATGCCTGAGAAAGGAAGTACGTGATTATCAAAATGAGTGATGCCAGCAGCAAGTGATTTTGAAGATTAGAGGCAGAAAACATAACACTATGTTTGCAAACAAGAGGGGGAGCTTGGCTTAATTCCTAAATAGTTTATAGGAATGCATAAAAAAGGGATGAAAAGAAATGTAGTTTTGGGAAACATAAAGGAGGTCCATCTAACTTAAGATTTATATGGGGGCTCAGTGAGAGATAAATGTGAACAATCTATAGAAGGCCCAGAAAAAGCAAGCTTTACTTAGTAGGCAATGGGGAACCATTGCAGGATTGCAAGCAGTTGAATAGTATGAGATTGGTGTTTGTCGAAAATTGGTGTGGGTTGGATTGGACGTAAGGAGCTCACACTGCACGATTGCTTATGTAGTACAGGGAGCAGTGACAGTAGGAATAGACAGGGCAAGTTAATAGGGGAAGATATTCAAAGCCAGCACTTGGTGACTAATTCAGTATAAAGGCCGAAGAAGAGGAGGAGTACACAGTGATTACCAGGTTTGAGCCAGTCAGACCTTTAAGGATTTAAAATGAACAAACAAAACAAAAATAGAAAGAGCTAGGCTTGGTATCAATTTTTGTTTGGTTTTTGTTGTTTTCAGTTTGAGGTGATAGAAAATATAGACAGTCAATGGGCAGTTGTAGGGAGTAGGTAGAACTGGTGTGATATTTAAGTGAGAGGTTGGTACTAGAGATTGTCCTGGACCTTAGAATGAAATTTCTAATCTAAATAATCAAAATTCTACATAAATATTTGCAGATGGTCTCTTCATCCTAAAAACATAATCTGCCCTTAACTTTTATCCTCATCCAACTACCAATTTCTTTTCCTTCACAGCCAAACATCTTAGACATTGGCTCTATTTTCTCACCTCCCATTTCCTCACTGCAGTCTGCCTTCTACTCCTACCACTACTATGCCACTCTCCTCTGTATGGTTCCAAGGTGAATTAATGTCTTCCAGATTGAAAAAAAATCAAGGAGCATAGTTTCTTCTCCTTTTCTAATGAGCAATTTTTCAGTAAGTTTTTAAGCCATTATTATATGGTAGAACTGGTGTCAAATCACATATAAGCTAGATGACCTTTGGTAAGTTACTTAATCATAGTTTTGTTATCTATAAAATGGGGATAATGATATTTACTTTATTACATGAGTAAATGAGCTGATATACATAAGCCCTTTGGAAATAGTAGTTGCTTAATAAATATTATTTTGCTTCATCATTGCAGCTTTGGGCACTGTTGAGCACTTCTTTCTAGAAATTTGTATTCTTTTATTACCAGAACACTTTTTTTTTTTTTTTTTTTTGAGATGGAGTCTCACACTGTCACCCAGGCTGGAGTGCAATGGTGCAATCTCCACTCACTGCAACCTCTGCCTCCCAGGTTCACGTGATTCTTCTGCGTCAGCCTCCCGAGTAGCTGGGATTACAGGTGCACCCCACCACACCTGGCTAATTTTTTTGTGTTTTTAGTAGAGACGGGTTTTCACTATGTTGGCCAGGCTGGTCTCGAACTCTTGACCTCATGATCCGCCTTCTTTGGCCTCCCAAACTGCTGGGATTACAGGAGTGAGCCACCACGCCCAGTGCATAACACTTCTTTTCCTTGTTTTCCTACTGCTAGTTATCTTGAGCTCTTTTTCCTTAATTTGTCTTTTATGCATAGATATACCCTAGAACAGTAATTCTCAAACTTGAATGTACATTAAATTCCCTGGAGAGTTTATATGAAAGAACATACTGCTCCTCCCCTCTCTCCAGAGTTTCTGATCTTGTAGGAGCTCAAGAAGTTCTCAGATAATGCTGATGCTGCTGGTGTGGGAACTGAATTTTGAGAACCACTAACCTAGAGTTCTATCTCAGCCTCATTTTCTTATTCTATGAACTTTTATCGAGGGGCTTCAGGTACCACTGATGACTCCCAGATTTTTATATCTAGGGAAGACCACATGCCCAGATTCCAGATGATCATTTTCAACTGCATGTTAGAGTTCTACACACAGAGTTGTCCTCCAGACACACTACAATCCACATGCCAAACTGATTCTGAAGTACATATGTAAGATTAGTCAAGAAAGGTCTGAATAAAAGAGGAATAAAAGACAAAGCAGCTAGTCCTGTTCAAGCATATTATAAAATGACAGTATTAAAATACTTTGGCACTAGCACATGAATAGACTGATCAGTAAGCCCTAATGAAGTCTAACCATAATGATTCAAAGACATTGTTTAGTATAACTTTTAGTATATTATTTTATCTTTAAATATGAAAAGTCTTTCTAAACAAAACACAAAACCTGGAGCCGGCCAGGTGCGGTGGCTCATGCCTGTATTCCCAGCACTTTGGGAGGCCAAGGTAGGCAGATTACCTGAGCTCAGGAGTTTGAGACCAGCCTGGGCAACATGGCAAAACCCCGTCCCTACAAAAAATACAAAAATTAGCCAGGTGTGGTGGTGCATGCCTGTAATCCCAGCTACTCGGGAGATTGAGGCATGAGAATCACTTGAATCCGGGAGGTAGAGGTGGCAGTGAGTGGAGATCGCACCATTGCACTGCAGCCTGGGCGATAGAATGAGACCCTGTCTCAAACAAAAACAAAAAACAACCAAAAAAAAAAAAAAAAAAAAACCTGGAAGCCATAAAAGAGAAACTGTTAAATCTGACAACACAAAATTAAAATTTAAAGCACCAGAAAATACAAAAATAAAATCCAAAGAAAAAAAACTGGGGAAAAGGTTTTGCATCTGATATGGCAAGAGGCTGGCTCCCTTAATATATAATATATAAAGAGCTCTTGAGAATAACGGGAAAATGCCAACAAACCATTCAAAGAGGAAAAAAGAACCTGAACAGGCAGTTCAGACCAAAAGAAAGTGGGCTTATAAAAACAAATGAAAAGATACTATGTTGGCACAGTGTCTCATGCCTGTAATCCCAACATTTGGGGTAGCCAAGGCAGGAGGATTGCTTGTGGCCAGGAGTTCAAGACAAGCCTGAGAAACATAGTGAGACCCTGTCTTAACAAAAAGTCTAAAATTAGCCAGGCATGGTGGTGCACGCCCTATAGTCCCAGCTACTCAGAGAAGGCTGAGGAGAGAGCATCACTTGAGCCAGAGTTTAAGGTTGCAGTGAGCTGTGATCACACCCTTGCACTCCAGCCTGGGCAACAGTGCAAGACCCTAACTCAGGGAAAGAGAGGGAGAGATGGAAAGAGAGAGGAGAGAGAGAGAAAGAGAGAGAGAGAGAGAGAGAGAGAGAGAGAGAGACTCAACACTTAATTAAGCAGTATAGATTAATTTACGCAACGAGACATAACTTTCACCTATCAGAATTGGAAAAATCAGAGCGTTTAATATACATTTTTTGGGGGGGGCAAGCATGTGGAGAAATACGTGTGCTCTTATACCTTGCTACTTAAAGTGTGGTCCTTGGATCAGCAGCATCTGCATCAACTGAGAACTTTTTAGAAATTCAGCTCCATCTCAGATCTACTAAATCAGAATCTGCCTTTTAATCAGATCCCCAGGTGACTTGTAGGCATATGAAAGTTTGTAAAGCACTGCTCTAATACATTGTTGGAAGTGTAATTAGCATAACCTCTTTGGATCTTAGTATATTTTATCACAATTAACATTTATGTACTTTTGACCCATAGTTCCACTTGTAGGACTTTCTATAAAATATATAATCATGTATGTGTGTGAAGACATGTAAAAAGGTATTAATCACAACATTATTTGTGTTAGCAAAAACAGCTTCATGTCATTACTTGAGTAAGGCTAAATAAACTATAAAAATAATCACTTGGTAAAATACTATTCAGTTATTTAAAATTTATTTAAGAAAAGTGTATGTGGATACGGAATTATCTCCAATATATATTGTTAAGCACCAACGGCAAGATTCCAAGCAGTATTTTAATTTGCCTTTTCTGTGTCCCATTATTATAATTCCCATTTTAGAGATAATGTAAGTGAGGCAGAGAGGTTAAATAACTAGCCCAAGGACATACAGCTGGAAATGGTAGACTCAAATCCAGACAGTCTTATTCTAGAGCTTATGTTCTTCACACTCTGCCATATTGCTGCTCAGGGATAACAAACTGTTAAAAGTGGTTTCCCTTGGAGTATGGGGCACTCCTTTTTCATTGTATATGCCTTTGTACTATTTGAATGGTTTGCCTTCTGCAAGTATTGCTTTAAATAATTTAAAATACTTAAAAATCTGCAGTTTTTCTAAAACTGAACTAATTCTCCTCCCTACTCTTCTGCTGATGCTAGTGACAGGCTGAATCACAAACTAAGTGAAAATCTAATAGACACTCTATACTCCCTCTTATTTATCCCTCACATCTGTCTCAGCTACCAAGAGTAACTGATTTTACCTCTAGACCAGACATTTCTCAAACTTGCCCCTCTACTCTATCCCTGAATTATACATCACTTGGAGTATAGTGCTCATTTCCTATCTGATCCACCTGCATCTTTTCTCCCTACAAAATGCCAGTGGACACAACTTTCCAAAATGTGAATCTGATTTTACCATTCTCCATGTTCTGGCCCAGTTTGCCTCTCTGGCCTTACTGTTCACCACTTCTCCTCCTCATATATCCTACCCTCAAGACACCATTGTTCCCCTTTCATTTCCATGATTTTAATATGCTATCATATTCCTTCTCTAGAAGTACCTTCATCTGGGTCAATTTATACCTTTCTTTGACAACCAGATCTCAATTTGGATTTCCCCCTGGATGCAGACTATTAGTAGACATTATATATTATGTCAAATACCTAAGGTTTCATGGTCCTTCAGTGTTCCACAGGAAATGTCCCCAGCATCAAAGCACTCCTGCCTGAGTGCTGTGCATTCACATTCCTTATAGACTCCTCTGCTCCCCAACATGGATGCAGTATCCTGCAGACTGCTCCTCCAGATCTCCCCCATGGCTAATTCATGGTTTTTCTTTGTCCTAAGTTCTCTCCTGGCCCTCAGCACTCTTCTTGGTTACAAAGATTTCTGGGAGGCTTTCCCTTTTATTGTCAATTTCTGGTTCATCATGTTCCCTTCCTATCCCTCTACCTGTACCTGTAGAGGAGGGAGGTTAGAATAGTGGTTAAGAACAAGGAAGGTCTAGGCTGCCATGCTAATGAATTTGGACTTTTCCCATAAGTACTAGGAAGCCAGTGAAGAATTTTAAGCATGAGAGTGGCAAGACCAGATTTGCGATTTGAAAAGATGTATTCATTTGCATTTTGCAGGGAGAAAAGAGGCAGGTCAACCAGTTAGAAAATGAATGCTATAGTTAAAGTGATTCAGGGATAGAGTGGAGGGGCAGATTTGAGAATTATCTAGGCTAGGAGGTAGAATCAATAAGTCTTGGTGCCTGATTAGACAGATGTGTAAGGGATAAATAAGAGGAGGGAGTCCAGAGTGTCTACCAGATTTATCACCTTAGTAAATGATTCAGGCTGTCACCAGCACCAGCAGAAGAGTGGGAAGGTATCTTAGTTCATTTATGCTACTACAACAAAATACCTTAGAGTGGGTAATTTGTAAAGAACAGAAATTTGTTTCTCACAGTTCTAGAGGCTGGGAAATCAAGACCAAGGCACCAGCAGATTCAATATCCAGTGAGGGCTATTCTCTGCTTCAAAGGTGGTGCCTTGTTGCTGTGTCCTCACATAGAGGGGAGAGCAAAGGGGAAAAATGCTGTGTCCTCACATAGCAGAAGAAGTAGAAGGGCAAAAGAGGCAAACTCTTCCTCAAACCCTTTTATAAGGGCACTAATACTATCCCTGAGGGCAGAGCCCTTAATGTCTAATCCCCTCCCAAGGGCCTTATCGCTTAATAACATCAACTTGTCCCAATATGAATGCTGAAAAGACATACATGTTTAAACTATAGCAAAAAAGAATTAGTTTGGTTTGTAAAAGTTAATTTTTAAGTGTTTCCTTTTTTTTTTCCTTCAAAGCAATACTTGCAGAAGGCATATACAATGAAAAATGAGTCCTCTACACTTCAGGAGAACATTGTAAACATACCATAATGCTATATTATTTTCCTTCTCAGGAACATAGATTCACCTACCCCCACCTTCCCGAACCCACTCCCCAATGAATTTCCTCATTTCCTTACTGCAAAGATAGTTCAACATACACAAATCAATAAATGTGATATACCACATTAGCAGAAGGATAAAAGTCATATGATCATCTCAATAGATACAAAAAAGAATTTCACAAAGTGCAACATGCTTTCATGTTAAAAAAAAAAAAACTGTTCAAAAATTAGGTGTAGAAGGAATGTGCCTTAACACAATAAAGCTATGTATGAGAAGCCCACAGCTAACATTATATTCCATGGTGGAACGCTGAAAGCTTTTCCTTAAAAATAGGAACAAGACAAGGGTGCCCATTTTCCCCACTTCTACTCAACATAGTACTGAAAGTCCTACCAGAGCAATTAGGCAAGAAAAAGAAATAAAAGCCATATCAATTGAAAAGGAAGAAGTTAAACTGTCTTTATTTGTAGGTGACATGATCTTATACAGAAAACCCTAGAACTTCACCAAAAGGCTCTTAGAATAATAAAAGAATTCAGTAAGTTGCAGGATACAAAATTACCCTGTAAAAATCAATAACGTTTCTATACACCAACAACAAACTTAGAAAGAAATTTTAAAAACTATCCCATTTACAATAGCATCAAAATAAATCTAAAATACTTAGGAATAAATGTAATCAATAAGATAAAAATCTGTATACTAAAAACTGTAAAATATTGATGAAATAAATTAAAGAGGACACAATAAATGAGACATAAATAAATAAAAATAAGATATTCCATGCTCATGGGTTGGAGAATTACGATCATTAAAATGTCCATACTGCCGAAAACAATCTACAGATTGAATGCAATCTCTATCAAAATTCCAACTACATTTTTTCACAGGAATAAAAATTCTAAAATATGTAAGGAACCACAAAAAACCCCAAATAGCTAATGAAATCTTGAGGGAAAAAAAAAGCTGGAGGCATCATACTACCTGATCACAAATATACTATAAAACTATAGTAATCAAAGCAGTATGGTACTGGCATAAAAACGGAAATACAGTTCAATGGAACAGAAGAGAGAGCCCAAAAATAAATCCACACATTTACAGCCAACTGATCTTTAACAAAAGTGTCAAGAACGCATAATGAGGAAAGCACAGTCTCTTCAATAAATGGTGTTGTGAAAACTGGATATTCACATGTAGAATGAAATTGGACTCTTATCCTACACCGTATATAAAAACCAATTCAAAATTGATTAAAGACTTAAACATAAGACCTTAAACTCTAAAACTACTACAAGAAAACATATGGAAAAACTTTTTGACATTTGGCTTTGGCAAAGATTTTTGGCTATGGCCCTAAAAGCACAGGCAACAAAAGCAAAAATAGGTTGGATTGCATCAAATTAAAAAGCTTCTGTACAGCCAAAGAAACAATCCACAGAGTAGAGACAACCTACAAGATTGGAGTAAATATTTGCAAATCATCTTTGATAAGGAATATCCAAAACATATAAGGAAATCAAACAAGTCAATAGTAAGAAAACAAATAACTTGATTAAAAAATGGGCCAAAGATCTAAAGAGACATTGCTCAAAAGAAGATATGTAAATGGTCAACAGGTATATTTAAAAAATGTTCAACATCACTAATCATCAGTGAAATGCAAATCAAAACCACAATGACATATCACCTCACATCTGTTAGACTGTCTATTATCAAAAAGACAACTGTTGGTGAGGGTGTGAAGAAAAAGGAACCCTTATACACTATGGTAGAAATGTAAATGAGTATAGCCATTATGGAAAACAGTATGAGGGTTTCTCAAAAAGCTAAAAATAGAACTATAATTTAATCCAGCAGTCCCACTTCTGGGTATATATCGAAAGCAAATGAAATCAGTATGTTAAAGAGATATTTGCACTCCCATGTTTATTACAGTACTATTCACAATAACCAAGATATGGAATAAATCTAAGTGTCCAACAACAAATGACTGAATAAAGAAAATGTTATATATATATATATGTGTGTATATATATATATATGTGTGTGTGTGCGTGTGTGTGAAATAAATATATACACACTCACATACATATATACAATGAAATACTATTCAGCCATAAAAAAGAAGGAAATCCTGCATTTGTACAACATGTATGTGTATGATACTGGAGGGCATTATGCTAAGGAAATAAAGCAGGCATGGAAAGACAAATACCACATGATCTCATATGTGAAATGTAAAAAAGCTGAACTCTGACCCAGCAATCCCATTACTTGGTATATATACAAAAGAAAATAAATAGTTCTACCAAAAAAGACGCCTGCACTTGTTTGTTCATTGCAGCACTATTCACAATAGCAAAGACATGGAATCAACCTAGGTACCCATCAGTGGTGAACTGGATAAATAAAATGTGGTATATATACACCATGGAATACTATGCAGCCATAAAAAAGAACGAAATAATGTCCTTTACAGCAACATAGATATAGCTGGAGGTCATTATCCTAAGCAAATTAATGCAGGAACAGAAAGCCAAATACCACATGTTTAACTCCCACTTATAAGTAAGAACAATGGGTACTCATGGACATAAAGATGGCAACAATGGACACTGGGCCTACTAGATAGGGGAGGGAAGGACAGAGGGGGACAAGGACTGGAAAGCTATTGGGTACTGTGGTTAGTACCCAGGTGATAGGATCATTCATACCCCAAACTTTAGAATCACACAATATACCCATGTAACAAACCTGCACATGCACCCCTGAATCTAACATAGAAGTTGAAATTATATTAAAAATAATAATGATAATAATAAAACGTCAACTCATAGAAGCAGAGAGTAGAATGGTGGTCACCAGGGATGGAGGGGTGGGGCAGGAAATGAGCTGTTGATCAAAGGATACAAAGCTTCAGTTGAACAAGAGGAGTACGTTCTGGAAATCTAATATACAGAATAGTGACTGTAGTTAATAATAACGTATTGTATACTTAAATTGCTAAGAGAGTAGATCTTAAATGTTCTCACCACAAAAAATGATAAGTATGTGAGGCTATGGATATGTAAATTAGCTTTATTTAATCATTTCACAATGTTTACATATATGAAAAAATGTGTATTATAAATATGTACAATTTTATTTGTCAACTAAACCTTAATAAAGGTATAGAAAATGAAGTGAACAGCTTGATGAACTCGAGGTTTGTGAATATAAATACCTCAGAAAGAGAGATTTCCCAAGGGCTTATGTGAAACATTGTGGAACCATACAAAAGCCTTAATGAAAAGAGGCCTTACCAGGGAAGTACATATATGGCAACTGCTCACCAGCATTTATCTTTCCCTGACAAAGGCAGCTGTGATTCAAGAATTGCCCTCTTGGTCCTGGGAGTTTCCTCACCCTAAAGAAGAACATTCCTGTCCCTGGAACCTACATGCTTTTTAAGCAGCTGCCCTCTATTATACACATAGCACTGACAGCTAAAGGTAGGTTTCCAGCCTACCTTGGAAAGCAGCACCCCGCAAGAGCCAAAATAGCAGCAGCCAGTATTTAGGAGAAGTCACTTGAAAATCTGTTTTAAAAGTATGGTACAGTAATGGTTCTCAAACTTATGAGCGTGCATTAGAATCATCTAGAGGATCCACCACGATCAAGTCGGCTTCATCCCTGGCATGCAAGGCTGACTCAGCATACGTAAATCAATAAATGTAATCCATCACATAAACAGAACCAATGACAAAAAACACATGATTATCTCAATAGATGCAGAAAAGGCCTTCGATAAAACTCAACACCCCTTCATGTTAAAAACTCAATAAACTAGGTATTGATGAAACGTATCTCAAAATAATAAGAGCTGTTTATGACAGACCCACAGCCAACATCATACTGAATGGACAAAAGCTGGAAACATTCCCTTTGAAAACCGGCACAAGACAAGGATGGTCTCTCTCACCCCTCCTATTCGACATAGTATTGGAAGTTCTGGCCAGGGCAATCAGGCAAGAGAAAGAAATAAAGCGTATTCAAATAGAAGAGAGGAAGTCAAATTGTCTCTGTTTGCTGATGACATGATTGTATATTTAGGAAACCCCATCATCTCAGCCCAAAATCTCTGTAAGCTGATAAGCAACTTCAGCAAAGTCTCAGGATACAAAATCAATGTGCAAAAATCACAGGCATTCCTATATACTAATAATAGACAAACAGAGCAAAATCATGAGTGACCTCCCATTCACAATTGCTACAAAGAGAATAAAATACCTAGGAATACAACTTACAAGGGATGCAAAGGACCTCAAGGAGAACTACACTGCTCAAGGAAATAAGAGAGGACACAAGCAGATGGAAAAACATTCCATGTTCATGGATAGGAAAAATCAATATCGTGAAAATGGCCATACAGCCTAGGTAATTTATAGATTGATTGCTTTCCCCATCAAGTTACCATTGACTTTCTTCACAGAATTAGAAAAAAGTACTTTAAATTTCATGTGGAAACAAAAAAGAGCCCAGATAGCCAAGACAATCCTAAGCCAAAAGAACAACCTGGAGGCATCACACTACCTGACTTCAAACTATATTACAAGGCTACAGTAACCAAAACTGCATGATACTGGTACCAAAACAGATATCTAGACCAATGGAATAGAATTAAGGTCTCAGAAGTAATGCCACACATCTACAACCATCAGATCTTTGACAAACCTGACAAAACAAGCAATGGGGAAAGGATTCCCTATTTAATAATAGTGTTGGGAAAACTGGCTAGCCATATGCAGAAAACTGAAACTGGACCCCTTCCTTACACCTTATACAAAAATTAAGATGAATTAAAGACTTAAATGTAAGACCTAAAACCTTAAAAACCCTAGAAGAAAACCTAGGCAATACCATTCAGGACATAGCCATGGGCAAAGATTTCATGACTAAAACACCAAAAGCAATGGAAACAAAAGCCAAAATTGACAATGGGATCTCATTAAACTAAAGAGCTTCTGCACAGCAAAAGAAACTATCATCAGAGTGAACAGGCAACCTACAGAATGAGAGAAAATTTTTGCAATCTATCCATCTGACAAAGGGCTAATATCCAGAATCTACAAGGAACTTAAACAAATTTGCAAGAAAAAAAACAACCCCATTAAAAAGTGGGTGAAGGATATGAACAGACACTTCTCAAAAGAAGATATTTATGTGGCCAACAAGCATGAAAAAAAGCTTATCATCACTGGCCATTAGAGAAATGCAAATCAAAACCACAATGAGATACCATCTCATGCAAGTTAGAATGGCAATCATTAAAAGTCAGGAAACAACAGATGCTGGAAAGGATTTGGAGAAATAGGAACACTTTTACGCTGTTGTTGGGAATGTAAATTAGTTCAACCATTGTGGAAGACGGTGTGGCGATTCCTCAAGGATCTAGAACTAGAAATACCATTTGACCTAGCAATCCCATTACTGGGTATATACCCAAAGGATTATAAATCATTCTACTGTAAAGACACATGTGCACATATGTTTATCGTAGCACTATTCACAATAGCAAAGACTTGGAACCAACCCAAGTGCCCATCAATGATAGACTGGATAAAGAAAATGTGGCACATATACACCATGGAATACTATGCAGCCATAAAAACGGATGAGTTCATGTCCTTTTTAGGGACATGGGTGAAGCTGGAAACCATCATTCTAGGCAAACTAACACAGGAACAGAAAACCAAACACCACATGTTCTCACTCATAAGTGGGAGTTGAACAATGAGAACACATGGACACAGGGAGGGAAATATCACACACTGGGGCCTGTCAGGGGTGAGGGGCTAGGGGAGGGATAGCATTAGGAGAAATACCTAATGTAGATGATGGGTTGATGGGTGCAACAAACCACCATGACACGTGTATACCTATGTAAAAAACCTGCACGTTCTGCCCATGTATTCCAGAACGTAAGTATAAAAACAAAACAAAACAAAACTCAGATTGCTGGGCCCCACCCCCAGAGTTTCTGATTCAAAAGGTCGAGGATGGGTCCCCAGAATTTTCTTTCCTACAAGTTCTCAGGTGATGCTGATGCTGGTCTATAGTACAACTTATAGAACCACTATTTGGGGGTTGGGGGGACATAGAAATTTGGAAGCAAAAAACTTGTGTTCAAACCTTATGTGATTTATTTCACCTCCCTAAGCCTGAGTTTCTTCTTTTCTGAGGTGGAGTTAGTAAGGTTATGATAATGAAATGGAGTGGTGTATATGAAAGTCCTTATGAACTGTAAATGTTGCATAAAAATATTAGCAGTTAGACGGCTTTACAATGGTACTTGCTGCCACACCTCCAGCACCACCACTAAATTTTCTTGTACTTTTGTTCCCTCTCTAGCCAACTGTGTCCCATTAAGTCTATCAGGCAACTGGAAAAGAACTAAAGCCAGGAAGACCCTGAGTAGTGTTTTTTGTTTGTTTGTTTGTTTGTTTTATCCACACACTGGGCATGGCCTTGATACTGACCTTGACTTGACTCCCTTTTCCCTTGCCTGGCCTCCTCTCAAACTTACTCCTGGTTCTCCCAGCCCTGGTCTGCTCTCACAGCAAAGAATAGCTCCCAGTGCTAATATTAAGGGTAAAAAGCTGTCAGATGGAATTTTTATAAAGTAGTAAGACAAAAGAATCCACTGCCGAGCAGCAAAATTATGTGGAAAAAAAGCATTTTGCTAGGTTGGTGACTCTAGGCTGATTTCCCTGAGGGAAAAATCTATATCTTTGAAACAGTTAAGTGGAATCACAAGTATAATTGCAGATTCCTAATTTAAGAATATGTCAGACAGTTGCCTGGGTAAATGATATGTCCATGTAGAATGGTGACATTTTTCTTTAGAAACCTCTTTTTATGACCGGTTGCGGTGACTCACGCCTATAATCCCAGCACTTTGGGAGATCAAGGTGGGCGGATCATAAGGTCAGGAGATGGAGATCATCCTGGCCAACATGATGAAACCCTGTCTCTACTAAAATACAAAAAAAAAAAAAAATTAGCTGGGCGTGGTGATGCGTGCCTGTAGTCCCGGCTACTCAGGAGGCTGAGGCAGGGGAATCTCTTGAACCTGGGAGCCGGGGGTTGCAGTGAGCCAAGATCACACCACTGCACTTTAGTCTGGCAACAGAGCAAGACTCTGTCTCAAAAAAGAAACCTCTTTTTATTGAAAAGGTAATACATGTGTAGTGTATAAAATCTAGACATGATTTAAAAGTATGAAAAATAAAATAACCCTTAATTCCTCCACACAAAGATAAATACCCACTGGTACAATATTAGTACATTTATATCCAGCCTTTCAATATGTGCATGTCTGTGTAAGAATATGGATAATATGCATATGTATTTCTTGAATTGGACTTGTAATATGTTCAGGTTTGTATACAATTTTTAAATTTACCATTATATTGTGAGCTTTTTCAGGATCATTAAGTAGTCTTCAAAAACGTGGTTTTTAGTGACAAACTATTATTCCTCCATGTAAATACTCAATATGTTCTAACTCTTGCTAAATGTGGACAGCTAGGCTATTCCAAATTTTACCATTATGAATAACCCTGCAGTGGAAGACACTTCAAATACGTAAATCAGTGTGTACATCTTTAATGGCTTTCTTAGCATAAAATCCTAGGAGTGGAAAAACTGGATCAAAGGATATGAAATTTCTTAAATATAATTCACATACCATAAAATTTACTACTTGAAGTGTGTCATTCAGTGGGTTTTAGTATATTCACAAGGTTGTGAAACCATTACCACTAATTTGCAGTAAAAATATGGAGCATTTCACAAATTTGCACATTATCCTTGTGCAAGAACCATGCTAATGTCTGTATCATTGCATTTTAGTATATGTCAGCCAAAGCAAGCACAGTAGGAGCATTTTAAGTCTCCTGATAACATATGCCAAAATTCCCTTTAGCAAGCGTGTACCTATTTCCATTCCCACCCAACAATGCATATCTATTTCCCCACAACTTTGTCAGCACTTATCTTTAAAAAGTATTGCCAATATCATTGAAAATGGCATTTCATTGTTTTGTCTCTATTACCAGCCCTTCTTCCTCTTCTCCCTGAACTGTAGACCTGCAGAGATCTATCATCCCCCGTCTCCTTTGCATACATTAGCCATGGACAGTCACATCCACTGCAACAGCCTCTCTGGATAGTGACCACATGTCCATACCATGCCCTAACCTCTTTCTACCACTGCAGTCCACACATTAAGCTGCTCGCTGGGCACACCTACCTACAGAATTTGCTAGCATAACAAACTAATATCTGAAATCAAACTCATGTTTCCTGAAGCTTGTTCTAGCCTGTGACTTTGCTATTTAGATTAGTGATATCAGCCTTCTACGTGCTTCACAGCCATCTGTTCTCTCTGCTTATGCAATTAGTAGTCCAACCCTATTGATTCTCTGTCACATTCTTCCTTTCTGCTCCATCCCCACTGCCATTGCTCTGATTTTACCTTTTATTGTGCTTATTCCGTTAGCCTACTCACTTCTCTATGCTTCCAGTATCTATCCACATAATGTATCCTACACAAGGTTACCATAATAACTTTCCTATAATACCGCTTGTACCATATTGCTCTCCTACTCTGGAACTTCCAAGGGCTCTCTCTTGCCTATTGGATTATGTGAAGTAAAGGCTCTAACTTGACTCTTAAGGTCCACCATGCTCTTGCATCATTCTAATTTCACTTCCTCTGTGCCCTATAAAAACTGTGTTTTCTTCTTTCATGGTATTCCTGTGCTTCCCACTTCTGTTCATGCAAATCTGGCATGGCCTCTCTCCCAGTCATCTTCAGTGGTGATCGCATTGACTCTTCCAAAATCAGCTCAGAGGTTCTGTGATGCTGTTCTTGATTCAAGCAGCAGTGCTCTCTCCTTCTTTTGACTCTCATTTTGTTAGCATTTCCTTTCTGATACTCTGACATTCCATCCTTTTTAATGGTTTTCTAGGTATTTTTTGTCCATCCTCTACCACACTAAATTCCTTGAGCACAGGGATTATTTCTTTTTCATTTTGGCATGTTGCCTAGTACCTCTCCAAACACTTTAAATGTAGATAGAGGAGCTCTGTAAATGCCTGGACAAAACAATAGTGAAGACTGCCAATTTTCTTTTTAGAGCCACTAATGACTCAGTTTCGGGAAGGAATACTGTGCTAAGAAGGTACAGATGCCAGGTGACTCGAGTGTCATAGCTCATTCTTTTTTCTTCATTCTCCATATTCAGTCCATCAGCAAATACTGTCAGCCCTACCTCTCCAAAATACCTCTAATCAAATCTCTTGTTCTTGTCCCGACTGCCACTTTCCTAGAACAAACCACCATTATCTCTTACCTATAATAGTCCCTTTAAATGGTTCTCTCTTCTACTCTTGACCCACTCCCCTAAATCCATCAGCCAAGTCAAACCTCTAAAAAACTTACGTCGTGTTAGTCTTCTGCTTAACTACCTCTAACAATTTCCCATTTCACTGAGAATAAAATTCAAACTGTTTCAGCCTTTGGAAACTCCATGATCTGGCCTATGCACCTCCCCAATATCATCTCCCACTACAGTCCACCTTGCTCACTGTGCTCTAGCCCTGCTGGGTATTGGCTCCTCCGGTTGTCAAGTTGTATCAAAGCAGAGTGACTGGGTGTTCTTGTTTCTATTGGGGTCCTAACTGTTGTTGGCTATTGTCCTAGGGCTCCGTGTCTTTAGTAGTAGAGATGACTTGGGGAGTGGCCAGAAGTAGTTCTGAGGCCTTTGAGACTTAACTCTGGGGAAAACCTTTATGGATTCCATCAGACCTCTGAAAAGTGGTAGGTTGAACAGTGAGTTTGGACTGAAAGAGATAATGGGCTTCAAGCAGGAAGAAAGGAAAACTGGTATTATTCCTGCAGCCTCTTTCCCAAGGGATGCTATAAATGTTACTGATAGAAACCAGAGCTGGAGGACAAACATCCTCCACCTTCTTTATCGCTTTGGGTGTTGGTTTAGGAAACTGGGCATCATGGCAAAAACTTTAAGGCTATCTGTTGAGTCAGATGGTGCATTGTGAACTTGATGCCGTTTTCCCTGTGTGCTCCTCTGAAGTCTCCCTTAGCCCTCTGGTGTTGCACCCTTAACTTTTGTACATAGAAGGGAGAGGGAAAAAGCCTCTTTTCATTATTCAGATTCTGGACTTGCTTCCCTTGCTTCTAGAAGCTTCGAAATATTCACTGTCCACCTCTTTGCCTTTAGGATCATTAACAAGATTAACCAGCGTTTTCCCTCTTCCGTCAGCTAAACAAGTCTGTGATTGGTATGTTTTACCACACTATATATATAAAGACTAGAAATTTCTCTCCAACCCTTTCCGAAAGAAAATCCTGAGTACTGCATTTCTAAAGTACTAAGCATTTTCCTACCCGCTGCTATGTGCAGAGCTTTCCCGAGTCATCTGTATGGTTACTTCCTGCCAACCTTCTTTGGAAAAAGAGGTGTTCCCCTGTGTCTTAAAGATTTCAATGTGAAAATGGAGAAATGGAAGCAGAGGGTCAAATGTAATGCCCTAGCCAGATGAAGTTATCACTCCCTATGCAGAAAGACAAAGAGCACCCCTGACACACACCACAGAATTTGGGGGGAGTCTTTATTTCCACTCGAACATTCCCTTCTTTTCTTTTTCCCTACCCTGGGTTTCTTTTTAGCCAGGGATGGATTCTGTGGAGGGTGTGGAGGGGGACCCAGCAGATTTACATGGAAGAACTTGAACTGGCTATTCAAAGGAGTGGGGGAGAGGAGGGGAGGCGGTGAGGCAGAGCTGGGTACCAAAAACCCCTTCTCCAGAAAGTATTCATCTCTCAGATGACCCAGATTATAGCTTTCCCAGACTGATGAGAAAGCCATTGTCCTGAAAGTTCTCTTTCAAATTACACACACACACACACACACACACACACACTCTCTCTCTCACACACACACACACTTCCCCCCTTGGTTGGGTCTATAATAAGGAAGGGTTTCCTGATTACCAGGCTGCAAGGACCCCAGCCAACAGTGGGTGGGGGTGGGCCTTCAGAGCTCTGTGTCCCTCCATGGCGACCAGGCAGCTTTTCCCCTCTTCTGTCAGATAAACAAGCCATGCATTGTTCTGTCCCCCGGCTTGTCTGTGGGCTTCCCTTCCTGCTGAGCTTGCCAGAATGAGCTTGGGCTTCTTCGTGTGGGGCAGGTGGAATGTGCTGTTTGGAGGGAGGCTGGAAGAGCCACAGAAAATAAACAGAGCTAATCAAGGACGTTATTTTGTGCTTCTATTTATACAAATACTTTAAAAAGAGGAAAGTACCCACACTCTGCTATGGTCCAGGCCTCAGGTTGAGCACAACCACAAGCAACAGGGGTCACATTTTCCTTTTTCCCCTTACGTTAGAGCAGAGCCATGGTTCTCTTTCTGCTCATCTTCTCCCAAGTATCTCTTCAGGGGTCTGCTGGGAGCCAGGCTCAAAGACAGATGGTGCTATCGGAAGATATGGGATGACAGCTGACTAGGGCAGCTGGAGACTGACTCCTTTCAGAATTGGTCCACCTCCACCCCTCACCTCTCACAAGAGCCTTTATAAGGCTTCTCCTGGGAGTCAGCTTCTGGCTTTTCTGCTGCATGTGCCCACCTTCCTATGCCTCCATGCCAAGTTCACATCTCTTGAGTACTTGGAAAAGAAGCAGTCATCTTTACCGTCCCCTGAGCATAGGAGGTCATACTTGATCATGTTGTCTGGAACTCAGCTCTGCTAAATGGGAGAGTATGCCCTTTTCCCTCCACCACATCTCCCAAGCTCTTCCCCAAATCCCAAACTGGCTGAACCTCTCAAGTTTCTCTCTCATCTTCCCTCAACGAAGGATTTCTTGAGTATACACTGTCTGTGCCACTTGCCTACTCCTCATCTGATGACATCCCAACTCTCATCTCCACACCCTTTCTCCCTACCTCAGCCAGCCCCATGAACATGCTTACACCTCTAGTCACAATTTCTTCAGCCTCACCTGGCCACTGGTAGGGTCACACTGATAACAAACCAGTTGCTCTTTATTTTGTTAGGAAGTGGGGATTGGCAAACTTCTTCAGGCAAGCGTTTGCATGGGCTGGGTCACTGAGCAAAAGAAGAAAGACATTTGGTGACCAGAAGAGCAAGGGAGGCTGGACACCCAGGCCTGAGGAATGAAATGAGAAGAGATTTTAACCTGACGCATTTTTTGGACCAGATTATGCCCTGGTATATTGCCACTGAAAATGTCGTTATCACACCAGGAGCATCAGTATCACTCTGGAGCTTATTTAGAAAGTCAGAACCTGGGCCTCGCTGAATCAAAATCTGCATTTTAACAAGATCTCCAGGTGATTAGTATGTCCCCTACAATTTGAGACGTGCTGTTCCAGAGCGTACTGGGTTTGGCGTTTGAGCCTTCTTAGACTAGTCCTTTCTCTTTTATCTTCATTTGGATTGAAGAAATCAGTTTTCTTATTGCTACTGGTACCTTGCTCATTATTATTTTACATACGGGTAATATTAAAAACAGCATTTATTGAGTGCCTGTCACATGCCAGTCGTGTTTTATAGATGAGGAAACCAAGGTTCTGTGACATGCCCAAGGCCAAACAACTAGTGAGTGGTAGAGCTGAGACTGTAAGCCAGATCCATATGCTCCTCAAAGCTCCCAAACTTTCCCCTTTGTAATGAGGCCATTACAGTTGATAAAACTGTACAACTGTAAAGTTGTACATAACAACTGTAATGAGGCCATTATAGTTGATAAAAGTCAACCCAGACTCTCCTGTGAGATACAGAGGGAAGAAAGGGGAAGGGGCCTCCAGGCATGATTTCCCCAGAGAGGAAAGGCCCTAGCATACTTCGTGTCCTAGGGAGTTGCATAAGCCCTCTCAGGAGTCAGAAATTACTGGAATTGAGGCCAGAGGCCAAGGGAAACTGGAGTAGGGAATTAGGAGTGTTAATGAAAGGAAAACCCTGGCTCTAATTCCCCAAGATAAATTAAATCCTGGTGTCGGAGCCTGGGCTTAGGGGGTGCAACAAATCCACATAGGGCTGCTCTGGATTCTGGCTACTACGCTAATCACTTAGGGCATCATTTGGAACCTCAGCTTGGGGCCTAGGACTACTATATCATAGCATGCTAGAGCGGGAAGGGTCATTTGTGACGATTGAATTCAGTGTTTTATTTTGCAGGGAGGAAACAGAAGCCCGGAGAGTGGGAGTAAGTCGCCAGAGGTCAGAGTGAATTCATGGCAGATACAGAGATACTAACCCCAACACCACATTTCCAGCATTGGCACCTTTTCTAGAGTTGAAGTCTCTGGTGTGAAATTGGGTTTTCTTTGGATCTGCTCAAGTCCCCATAGGAAGTGCAGACCCCTGTAAATACATCCCAAAATGTTTGTGAGCCTTCGTATCTCACCAGGACCTTCACCTTGGAAAATCTCTCAGTCACTTGCCCCCAGCTATATAAAATCAGCTGGAGTGCTACTCCTCTGGACCTGGAGGCTGCTGGTCCTGGCTTATCTGTACTTTTCTGGGGCCCAGAGGACCTGCAGAGATGGCTGGGTGGGGTCAACTCAGTCCAGGAAGCACAGGAATTCTTTTAAGTGTATGTGTCTGGGGTATTTTTCTCTCTCACTTACGTGTATTTTTAAAAATTCTTTTTAGACACCCGCTTTATCTTTCCCAAACATCATTTCCTTGCTCCTTTCCTGAGTTCTAGCAGTGGCTGGGGGCCCAGCTTCCTTATTGGCCTCTGAGCTGCCAAGGGGGTGGGCCAGGGCCCAGAGGAGGTTGGAGTAGGGAGCAGGGGGGCTGTTTATGCTGCTGCAAGTGCCTTTCATCCTTCCCTTTGCCACCAGGGTGGCTGGTTCCTAGAGCAGTGTCTTCACTCCTATCCAGCTCTTGACACTGGCTTTCGTTCCCTAAGGCTGTGGCCATATCTAGGTCCACCCAGGCTGATGGTCATACTTTGCCTTCAGTACTACTCCTTCCTGTTCTTAGAACTGGAACCTGACTGTGCCTGAGCCCCTTGGATCACACTCAGCATCTTGGGCTGATGGTCCCTCGCCCCAGAAGGTCTTAACTGGAGGGCAGATGGGTCCCAGCTAAGGGAGGACGCTGGCTGGAGGGTTTGTCAACGAGAGTCTGAGCTAGCCGGATACCCCGCTCTCTCCCAAGCCATCTCTCCACCCTGGGCAACTTTCATGGTAGGTACAGCCAGTAGCCATGGCTGCTGCCACTCTTCCCCCTCTTGCTTTCTTCCTTCAATATTTCTTTCTTTTTCTTCCTTAGAAAAGCATTTTGGAGTAATGAAGGATGGGATGAGGTGTGTGCTTATTGATAGTGCCTGAGCCAGCCTTAGGAGAAAGGGCAAGCACTGGGGTCATTGCCTTCACATCTTGGCCTAGAGTTGCATGGTTGGTCATAGGCATTTTCTTACTTTTCTGTTTGTTTCTCCTCCTCTCCCTCTCCACTGCCTATGGAAGGAATGGTTTCAGCTCTAGGACTAATGAGACCTCCCTTTTCTGAGTGCTTCTTGAGGGAATTGCTATGGGAACCTCAGGAATACAGGCTTTTTCAGACAGACTCTTCCTTGGAGAGGAGGGGTCGTGTGGTCTCCTAGAAAAAACTGGAGGATCTGAGTTTCATTCCCAGTTCTGCTGGTTATTAGCTATGTGCTCTTGGCAAATTACTTAAGCTTTATGCGTCTCTTGTTCTCCATTTGTAAAGTGGGGATAATAATAACTTTTACCCGCTGGACATGGTGGCTCATGCCTGTAATCCCAGCACTTTGGGAGGCTCAGGCAGGAAGATTGCTTGAGTCCAGGAGTTCAAGACCAGCCTGGCCAACATGGTGAAAACCCCATCTCTACAAAAAATACAAAAAAAATTAGCCAGACACAGCAGCATGTACCTGTAGCCTGTAGTCCTAGCTACTCAGGAGGCTGAGACAGAAGGATAATTTATGCCCAGGAGTTTGAGGTTGCAGTGAGCTATGATTGTGCCATTGCACTCCACCCTGGGCAACAGAGCCAGAGAGGCCCTGTCTTAATAATAATAACAATAATAATAACTGTTTCACATAAGTTCGAGAGATGATTAAATCAGTTAATGCATGCGAAGTGCTTAGTGCCTGGCACATCTTAAGTGTTCAATAAGTGGTCTTTGCTGTGTGTTTTCTTTAAGTTTATATAGTATGTCAGGCACTATGCTGATTGATTTCACACATGGGACTGCATTTAATCCAAAACATAACTCATGAAAACAGATGGTGATCTTCCCCATTTTGCAGATAAAAAATCTTCAACTCATAGAAGTGACTTGCCCGTGGCAACACAACTACAATTTGAATGCAAGTGTGCACTGAGTTCAAGTCTAGGGCTATTCAGGACTAATAACAGGCCAAATAGTAGACCATATAGACAGTTTATTCTCCTGTCCCAAACTAAGGTTAGAAGGCTGTAGGTCTGGCTCCAGCTCCCTCTGTTTGGATTTTTCTTCTTCTAGCTTTTAGTTTTCTCTGTGTCCCAAAAGCCCCCACTTCCCGCTTCTGTCTACTTTGGGATTGTTTCCTACTCCTGGAGAAACCCTAGGAAGAGTAAGGGGTCAACCAGGCATGGCGGCTCATGCCTGTAATCCCAGCACTTTGGGAAGCTGAAGTGGGTGGATCACGTGAGGTCAGGGGTTCGAGACAAACCTGGCCAACCTGGTGAAACCCCGTCTCTACTAAAAATACAAAATTAGCCGGGCATGGTGGCACATGCCTGTAATCCTAGCTACTCAGGAGGCTGAGGCAGGAGAATTGCTTGAACCAGGGAGATGGAGGTTGCAGTCAGCCGAGATCATGGCATTGCACTCCAGGCTTGGTGACAGAATGAGACTCGTCAAAAAAAAAAAAAGAGTAAGAGTCTTTGTAAGGTATGTTTCACAGTGTGGCAAGTGGATGGTACCCTAGGTGTGGGTACTCTTGAGCCGTCAAAAAGTACAAGTCTGAGCTAATAACTGTTATTATAGTAGCTGCTATTTACTGACCACTTGCTGTGCATCAGGCTGTGTCCCAGATGCTTTGAGAATACTATCTCTAATCCCCACAGTCACCTAGCCAGATAGGAATTGTTTCCTTTCTCAGATAAGAAAACTAAAGTTCAGATGGGTTAAGCGACTTACAGATACACACATCTAAAGTGACAGAGGGGATTTGAACCTACATCTGTCTCACTCATTTTTTAACCCATTGCCTACTGGCTTGGCATAGTTAGTGAGATGAGACTGACACGCATGAAATCATGATGGGCAATATCAGCTATCATATTATTATGGACCCAATGTGAGGGCTAGATTACCCAGAGCAAGCTTCCTGGAGGAGATGGTACTTGAGCAGTACCTTGAAGAACAGGTAGGATTTAGATTAACAAAAGGAAAGGGGGCATTCCAGGCAGAGGGAACAGTCATAGTCATAACTATGATTGGTCAAGGCCTTGCCAGGCCTGATTCACAGCACTTGCATTGTCTCATTTGATCTTTCAACGACCCCATTTGGTACTATTGTCCCCATTTTACTACCATGAAAACTAGGGCTCTGAGAAGTGAAGTCACCATCTAAAGCAACAGAGCTAATGAGTGGCAGAGCTGGGATTCAAACAAAGGTGGTCTGGCTCCAGAGCCTGCGTTAGATCGACAGGAATATCAACAGCAAAGGCACAGAATCAGAAAGGGACAGAGCTGGTTGCAGAGTGTGATTGGAGCAGAGACATGAGAGATTGAACTGATGGGTAAAGGTATCTTATTGAAGACTTTGAAACTCTGATCTAGTTTACGTTTGATGTGGGATAGAGTAAGAAATAGGGAGCCAGTGAAGATTCTTGAATAGGAAAGTACTCCAATTCAGTTGGCGTTTAACATGATATGACCTAAAAGTGGTGACTGGAGGTAGAACAAGGGAGATAGGCTGGCAGACTCCTGCAGTATTTGGGGCATAAAGGGCCTGGACTAGAACAGGAGCTGCTGGTGGTGGGTTCTGGGAGAAGAGCTGTGGTTCTGTCTAATGGCCACAGTGAAAATGGACGCGGGGGGCGGGGAGGGGGAGTAGGGAGAGAGAGAGAGAGAGAGAGAGAGAGAGAGAGAGAGCAAACCAGAGCCAGAGAAACATCATGACAAAAGACTCAATGGAACTCAGTGTGGGATTGGATGGTTAGGGAGAAGGTGGCACCAAGGCTGACTGCCCGCACTTTAAACTCAGAACTCAAGAATCCTAAATATGGAAAAAGGCTTGAAATATGAAAGATACCCTGTTTTCCACTATATCCTCAGTGCCTAAAAACGTAGGACATAGTGGATACCCATGGTACATAGTACTACTACTGGTAGATGCTTGATAAATAGTTGTTGACCAGATAACGTAGGAGCAGCTGGAGAGATTTCCTGACAGTGTGGCTTTGTGTGTAGGACTCCAGAGCAAGCATAGCCCCCAAGGTCTCTTTGTGCCTTCAGCCTCCCCTCTGGGCACTCTGAAATCAATAGTAGAACAATGTGATTACAAAGCTAGGGGCTTCACCTGGCTTTCCTCCGCTTAAGTCTTAGCCACTGTTGCTGACCTGTGGCTCTGCTTCCTGGCCTTTGACAAACAGCTTCCCCTGTCCTTCCTCCTATACTTCTTGGTCTATGTCTGGCCTATTACCACTCAATCCTTGTTTTCCCCAGCAAGACCATTCTTCTGAGGACTATCCTTTTAGGCCTTAGCCCTATAGAGCCTTGTACTACTGAGATCTTCTGTGCTTCTGCTGGGGTGAAGGGAATTTCCAGCTAGGATGGAATCTTCCAGTTTGAGTGGGACCATGAATGCTCCTGGGAGATAGAGAACTGCTTTATCTCACAATATAGCAAGCTTGTTGAAGGCAGGGGCCCTTATCCTATTCAACCCTATACTACCAGTGCCTAGTCTGGACCCTGGCACAGTAAATATGAATAAATCGATGAAAAATAATTTATCTATTTACTTCTTATCATCTACTTACTTATCATGTTTTACTCTGCCATTCATCTCTTTCTCTGTCATCCATTTCTCTCTACTATGTATTTCTTTACATCTTTCTCGGAGTTTTCTCTTTTTCTGTCATTTATTTTCCCCTCTGTCATCTTTCCCTCTTATCTCTATCATTTGCCTGGCCCTTCCACCATCTCTCTCCATTCTCTCTCTACTCTCCCTCCTTCTGTCATTCTCCCTCCCATCAATCACCTTTTTGGAGGTTCTAGCAGGGGAGCGCAGCTACTCGTATACCCTTGACCGAAGACCGGTCCTCCTCTAGCGGGGATGGTCGTCCTCTTCGACCGAGCGCGCAGCTTCGGGAGGGACGCACATGGAGCGGTGAGGGAGGAAGGGGACACCCGCCTAGCCAGCCAGATCAGCCGAATCAACCCTGGCGATCAATGGGGTGACAGATGTCGCAGCCAGATCGCCCTCACATCCCAATCACCTTTTTATCTCCTGGCATTATCCATGCCCCACATGTACTCCACCACAGTACTCTTCCCCACTTGCAAGGGTGGCAACTGCTCATGCAAAGTATGCCAGGGGACAGGGATGGGTCCTGTATGTGGCAGTCAGTGCAAAAGTTGTGGCTGCATTCAGGGCCGTGGCGTTAGACCTATTTCCCTTTATATACTCCTGACCTGCTGAACAGTCAGTCTCCTCTGTCAGCCTAACATGGTGCCATTCGCCACTTTGTTCTATCTTCCCTCACAGGAGTTGGGGCTTCCTGCCACCACTTTGCCTACCAACTCAGGTGTCTCACCTCTGTACCCATCTTATCTTTCACTCTGTCAATGCCTATCCCATGCTTTGTTTGAACCAGCTCTGTCTCTCCCATTAATCTGTAAGCTCTTGAGGGCAAAGACTGTATTGGATTCATCTCTGTAATCCCAGAGTTACCCATAGAGGACACACAGTAAACATACAACAAATGCTTATTCAATGAATGGCTAAAAGTTGGAGAATTGACAACCCAGTTTTGACCTGTTCAAACTTTTCAATCACTTGCCCATTCCTTTCTCAGAGAAAAAATGGGAAGATTGACCAGATTGGTTTTCTTTCTCAAAGAGAAGTGAGGATGTGCAGCAGCACTCATTTATTCAACAAATATGTATTGAACACCTACTATGTGTCCAGCACTGTGATACATGCTCAGGATACTCTTGTGAACAAGCAGCCCTATTAAGCTGACATTCCACATCTCCAGAATGAAGAATATTTGAGAAGTAGGAGCTCAGGAGGGCCACTAAGATTCCCATACCAGTTCCTTGCAAGATGTTCTACTTTACTGAAGGAAAAGAGGGGGTGGGGCGGAAGCTGCCTGGGAAGTGATTTCAGCTCTGGTTCCTTAAGCCCACTTCCTGTCCCTTTCTTGCTGTAGGAGGAACGCCCCTGTCAGTAGGCCGCACTCATGGCATGTGGCCAAGCTGCTGGAGGGATGCCCTGAAGCAGCCACCACCATGCATTTCCCTTCCGAAGCCTTCAGCTTGTCCTGGCATTCTGGCTGCAACACAAGGTGAGTCTAGAGCCCTCCCCTCAAGACAGGCTGGAGGGTAGACAACTTGGACACTACCCCTCCTCTGCTATAGTCCCTGTTGGATGTTAGAGCCTCAAGTACTATAACGGAAAAACAAGTGGGAGTCCAGAGTACCTGAGTTCAAGTCTCAGTCTCTTGCTAACTCGCTGTGATTTTGGGCTAGTCCCTTTCCTTCTGGACAACATTTCCTTGAAATAGCTCACTGGGCTTACAAGACACCACACTGTCCTGCTTTTCATCCTAATTCACTAGCTGTTCTTTCTCCATATCTCTTTTCCTAATTCCTTTCATTCTCCTGTCTCTTAGTGTAGGAGGACCCCAGGGCTCAGTTCTGGCCTGCTTCTCTATCAATGGCGACTCACTGGTGCCCTTATCTGGTCTTTATTACCTCTGTCACATAGCCAAAGTCTTCAAAATAGGGACCTCCCTGAATAACCATTGTTGAAACAGTTGCCCAAGAGGCAGACAACGTTTTCTTTAGGCTGAGAGCCAGCAAAGGTGCTGCCCTTCACTGCCTTTTCCCTTCCACAAGAGCTTCCTTCCAAGAAGAGATTTCTGTTGGAGGTTCAGAGAAACTAAGGGTTGAGTTTACCCCGATTTGGTGACTTTATTTGGAAACCAAGGGCTCAGGGCAGAGGCAGTTTTGTTGTGGAAGAATATGCAGAAACACACTTTGACATTCTTGAGCTTGGCTCCTGTTTGAGTGAGGATTTGTTTTTGTTTTTGTTTCTTTCAGCAAGAATAGTGGTGGAGTGGGTAGCAGGTTCCCTTGCCAACAAGAAATTGATGGATTCCTTGCCCAGAGAACAAGTGAGCCGACTGGCTAAGGGGCAAGGCAGGGAGCAAGAATGAGCAGAAGCTGACCTGAGGGTCTCATGGGCTGCTGCCACAGTTCAACTCTGGCTTTCTAGACTATGGCCTTTCTGAGAGCAGCCTGCAACCTCTGGGGTTCTAGTCAAAGGGAGTTACTGGCATGACTTGGCTCAGTTTGGCTTTGTGTGTGGGAAATGGTACTTAAAATTGAAGATTGCATCTGATCCTAGCCCTTCCCTTGGTCTTCCAGGTTTGGCTTTGCTGTGGGAGTTTGGGGAGGCGTGGGTGGGCAGAGGTCCCTATAGTATCAATACTAGTATTAGAGAGGATCCTGATGACAAAAGCTAATAATCAAGAGAGTAGCAGCTGCTATGTATTGAACCCTTGGTAGGTACCTGGGCTGTGGTAAGGACTTTACATTTACTATCTGCTTTCATCTACACATCAACCCTCTGATATAGCTATTACTATTATTCCTATTTAAAAGGCCATATGGCAGTAGTGCTAAGACACTGGACTCAGGCCTGATTCAAATTCCAGCTGTGCTTCTTTAGCAGCTTAGTGTTTGTCAGTTTACTTTACCTCTCTAAGCTTAAGTTTCTTCCATTGTAAAGTGTAGATAATAATCTGTCCCATAAAGATGGGAACAATAGACACTGGGGAATACAAAAGCTGGGAGAAAGGAAGTGGGACAAGGGTCGGAAAAACTACCTATTGGATACTCTGCTCACTTCCCAGGTGATGAGTTCAATTGTGCTCCACACCTCAGCATCATGTGATATACCTTTGTAACAAACCTGTACGTGTACCCCCGGAATCTAAAATAAAGGTTGGAAAAGAAAAAAAAAAAAGATCTGTCTTCTTCAGCTTGAAATGAAACCTTGTAAAGTGTCCGGCACATTGTAGGTCCTCAGTAAATAGTCAGGATTGCTATTATCAAGAAAAGAATAGGGGAACACCTGAATTACAGCCCTGTCTGTGCCAGTAGTTAGAGCTGGGTGTTCTTGAGTAAATCACTACCTCAAAATCACTTCCCTTTGCTGGGCTTGCTTTACACCAGTGGTTCTCAAAAGTGTGATTGCTGGATGAGCAAGCGGCACCAGCAGCACCTGGGAAGTTGTTGGAAGTACAAATTCTCAGGATTCACCGAGACCTAAAGCTCTAGGATGAGGACAAGTGACCCGTGTTTTAACAAGCCCTCCATGTGATTCTGATGCACATGCTCAAGTTTGAGAATCGCTGATTTATTTGCAAAATGGTCTGGCTACAATTGAATCAGCCCTTTAGGGCCCCTCTCGAATGCTGATATTCTGTGATTGTCTCTTTTGGCAGGAAGCCACATGCTGACTCCCTAGGGACAGGAACAGCCTAGAAGCAATTTCAGACTTGCTAATGTCAGGGAAATAGAGGATAACCCCCATAGAGTTCTCCCATTTTAGTCTTTGGGGTGTTTGCCCATCTTTTTTCCATATATCATCTTGTGTCCCATTTTACTAAGCCCCTGAGGCACCCCAATGTCCATCTTCTTCCCTGTTTCCCTTTCTTCCCTTTTTTTGGCCTACCCTCCTCTCATCTGTGGCATGGGTACCTCTGGGCTGGCCTGCCCTCTTCTAGGATAGGGCTGGCCATGAAGGGAAAGTGATCTGGTGACTTCGCTAACTAACCAGTATACCCTGTGTCTTACAGTGACGTGTGTGTGCAGTGGTGTCCACTCTCCCGGCATTGCAGCACCGAGAAAAGCAGCTCCATTGGCAGCATGGAGAGCCTGGAGCAACCAGGCCAAGCCACCTATGAGAGCCATCTGTTGCCTATTGACCAGAACATGTACCCTAACCAGCGTGACTCTGCCTACAGCTCCTTCTCGGCCAGCTCAAATGCTTCTGACTGTGCCCTTTCCCTCAGGCCAGAGGAGGCAGCCTCTACAGACTGCATCATGCAAGGCCCAGGGCCAACTAAGGCCCCCAGTGGCCGGCCTAATGTGGCTGAGACCTCAGGAGGTAGTCGGCGCACCAGTGGGGGCCACCTGACCCCCAGCTCTCAGATGTCATCCCGTCCACAGGAGGGACACCAGTCAGGGCCTGCCAAGGCGGTCAGGGGCCCACCACAACCTCCAGTGAGGCGGGACAGCCTTCAGGCCTCCAGAGCCCAACTTCTCAATGGAGAGCAGCGCAGGGCATCTGAGCCTGTGGTCCCCTTGCCACAGAAGGAGAAACTGAGCTTAGAGACTGTGCTACCCGCAAGGAACCCTAATAGGTTCTGTTGCCTCAGTGGGCATGACCAAGTGACAAGTGAGGGCCATCAGAACTGTGAGTTCAGTCAGTCTCCTGAATCCAGCCAACAGGGCTCTGAGCATCTACTGATGCAGGCCTCAACCAAAGCTGTTGGATCCCCAAAAGCCTGTGACAAAGCTTCCAGCACATATTCCAACCCACTCAATGAGGCTTCCGCAGAGCTAGCTAAGGCTTCTTTTGGCAGACCTCCACATCTCATAGGACCCACAGGGCATCGCCATAGTGCCCCTGAACAGCTGCTGGCATCCCACCTGCAGCACGTGCACCTTGATACCAGGGGCAGCAAAGGGATGGAGCTCCCACCCGGACAGGATGGGCACCAGTGGACTCTGTCCCCTTTGCACAGCAGCCACAAAGGGAAGAAAAGTCCATGTCCCCCTGCAGGAGGAACCCATGACCAGTCCAGCAAAGAAAGAAAGACCCGACAACTGGATGACAGGTCTTTGGTTTTGGGACACCAGAGCCAAAGCAGTCCCCCACATGGAGAGGCTGATGGACACCCCTCAGAAAAAGGTTTACTGGACCCAAATAGAACAAGCAGAGCAGGCAGTGAATTGGCCAACCAGCAACCCTCTGCCTCTGGCTCCCTTGTTCAAAAAGCCAGGGACTGTTCTTCAACCACTAAAGTAGCTGGTGGCACAGAGGCAGGTGAAGAAGGGGACAGTGAGCACAAGGAGTGCAGCCGGATGGGTGGTAGGCGAAGTGGAGGGACCCGGGGCCGCTCAATCCAAAACCGGCGGAAGAGTGAGCGTTTTGCTACCAATCTGCGTAATGAAATTCAGAGGAGGAAGGCCCAGCTCCAGAAAAGCAAGGGTCCCTTGTCACAGCTGTGTGACACTAAGGAGCCAGTGGAAGAGACCCAGGAGCCCCCAGAAACTCCTCCACTCACTGCCTCTAACACATCTCTTCTATCTTCATGTAAAAAACCTCCTAGCCCCAGAGACAAGCTCTTCAACAAAAGCATGATGCTCAGAGCTAGGTCTTCTGAGTGCCTCAGCCAAGCCCCTGAGAGCCATGAATCTAGGACAGGCTTAGAGGGACGAATAAGCCCTGGCCAGAGGCTTGGTCAGTCCTCTTTGGGCCTGAACACCTGGTGGAAAGCACCCGACCCATCCTCCTCAGACCCTGAGAAAGCACATGCTCACTGTGGAGTCCATGGAGGTCATTGGAGATGGTCTCGAGAGCATAATTCACAGCCACTTGTGGCAGTAGCCATGGAAGGCCCTTCCAACCCAGGTGACAACAAGGAATTGAAAGCTTCTACTGCTCAAGCTGGGGAGGATGCCATCCTCTTGCCTTTCGCAGACAGAAGAAAGTTCTTTGAAGAGAGTAGCAAATCCTTATCTACATCTCATTTGCCAGGTTTAACCACTCATAGCAACAAGACTTTTACCCAGAGACCAAAACCTATAGACCAAAACTTCCAGCCAGTGAGCTCCAGCTATAGGGAATTGAGGCACCATGCCGTGGACCAATCATATCATTCCGCAGACCAACCATATCATGCCACAGACCAATCATATCATTCCATGTCACCCCTTCAGTCAGAAACTCCCACTTACTCAGAATGTTTTGCAAGCAGAGGTCTAGAAAATTCCATGTGTTGTAAGCCACTACACTGTGGTGATTTTGATTACCACAGGACCTGCTCTTACTCCTGCAGTGTTCAGGGAGCTCTAGTCCATGATCCTTGCATTTATTGTTCTGGGGAAATCTGCCCTGCCTTGCTAAAGAGAAATATGATGCCAAATTGCTACAACTGCCGGTGCCACCACCACCAATGCATTCGGTGTTCAGTTTGCTATCATAATCCTCAGCACAGTACCCTCGAGGACAGCACCTTGGCACCTGGCAACACTTGGAAACCCAGGAAGCCGACAGTGCAGGTGAGGACTTGGTTCTTGGGTGGGTAACTTTCATTATTCTCTTTGAGAGGAGAAAGCTAGATAAATCATTTAAAAATATAACAATTATAATTCCTTGAAACTGTACAGCACTGGCTCCAGTAGTTGTTAGCTTAATAACCATGAACAAGATACTCAGCCACCAAAATTCCAGTTGTCTCATCTTTAGAGTTAGATAAAATAACTTTTGCTTCATAAAATGGACACACCCGAGATTTATATCCTGACTATAAAATTGATATCTGAGTGACCCAAAGCAAGTCATTCACCACACAAATTTGAAGTATGTGATTCTAAAGGGAAAAAATAATTTTCCCTCATAAAATAGCCAGTATTAAGAAGAATCTCACTACCTCATCTCTAAAATGGAGGAATACCATGGCTGCCTCATGGATCAGTTGTGAGAGTCAAATGAGATTCTGTTTATGGAGTTCTAGGCCCAGTGCATGATACAAATATCACTTATTGCCTCCCATTTTCTGCTTCAGAAGTATTTAGAGATGCAAAATTTGCAAATAGCCCCAGGCTTTGCTTTCAGAGATCTGACTAGTTGGGTTTTTAAAAAGACAAATCCTTTCCCCTTTCTCCATCCTGTCTCTGTTGGAGACCCAGGTCTAAACTGGCTGCTCTGATATCCCGGTTATGACCCATCACCATAACACAAGCCACCACCATCCCCCAGGCTACTTCTGGGAGGACTCCCTAGGTCCTTGCCCACTCACTGCCAAATTACTTCCCCATGGCATCGCTGATGCCATCTTTTGGCCAGTGCATTCAAACCAGAAGTTAATTCCTGTGTTCAGCTGTTGCATACACACTTTTGAAATGACTTAGTATCTGAATTTGCTCAGTATATATCCTTGGTTAAAAGGAACTTCAAGAGTGAAAAGAGCCTTACACAAAAGACTATGAACTCTACAATTCCTTTTACATGAAATTCTAAAACAGCTATTCTATGGGGGGAAAAAAATCCAAACACTGCTTGCCAATGGAAGGTGGTGCAAAGATTGACTGGAAAAGGGCATGAGGGAACTTGTGGGTTGGTGACAATGTTCTGTATCTTGGTAAGAGTTTGAGTTAAACATATGTACCTGTCAGAACTCAACAAATGTATAGCAAGGCTCCTAGGCAGCCAATGCACTTAGTATTTGTGCATTTCACTGGAAGTAAATTTTGCCTAAAAATGTTGTAAACAAATATCAAACTTTATTTAATATGTATGCTGAGGTGTTTTTGAAGTATACTGCTGTATTCAACTTATTTTATGTTTTCAGCATACAATCTTGTACATATTTTGTTATATTTGACCCTGAGATTTTTTAAAGCGCCGAATCCTAGCCACTCAACCACCAGGATATTTGTCCCTCAGATTTTATGTTTTTAGATGACATGATAAAGAGTATTATTTTCTTAATGTCAAGTTGAAATTCTTGATTACCACTGTATAGAAATATAATTGAATTTTGTATATTGACATTGTATCCTGCAACCTTGCCAAACTCACTTATTAGTTCTAATAGCTTTTTGGTGGATTATAAAACATTTTCTACATACACAATCATGCCATCTGCGAAAAGAATTTTGTATCTTCCTTTCTCCTGTACATGCCCTTTTCTGGAAGAGAGAAGAGCTTTATTGCACTGTTTCACCTTCAATACAATGTTTGGAGGAAATGGTAAGAGTGGACATTGTTGCTTTTTTCTTAATCTTTCACTATAAAGTTTGATGTTAGCTATAGGATTTTTGTGTAGGTGCCCTTTAATTGAGGAGCATCTCTTTTATTCTTAATTTGCTGAGCGTTTTCATCAGAAGTGGATGTTGTATTTTTTTCAAATGCTTTTTCTGTATCTGTTGAGATGATCATATAGTTTTTCTCTTTTAGTCTACTGATATGGTGAATGACATTGATTGATTTTTAAAATAAATAGAAGCCTAGCATTGCCAGGATAAATCCCACTTGGTCATGATGTGTTATCCTTTTATATGTTACTAGATTTGCTAATATTTTGTTGAGGATTTTGCCTTTACGTTTATCAAGGATTTTAGTCTATGGTTTTATTATAACATCTTTTTCTGTTTTTTTGTTTTTTTTTTATTTGTATCAAGGTAATGCTAGCCTTAAAAATGAGCTGGGATGTATTCCCTTCTCTTTTATTCAGGAGGAGTTTGTATAAAAATGTCTTCCTTAAAGGTTTGCTTGAATTCATCATTGAAGCCATCTGGGCCTGGAGGTTTTTGGTAGAAAGCTTTTTAACTACAAATTCAATTTCTTTATTAGATATGGGGACATTTAGGTCATCTATTTCTTCTTGAGTAAGCTTTAGTAGTTTGTGTCTTTCAAGAAATTTGTCCATTTCATTTACATTTTAAAATTTATGGGGATATAGTTGTTTTCAACTTACTTTAAAATGCACCAAGAATTTAAGATGGATTGGTAGATGGAGAGAGGGGCAAATAGATATATGATAAGGCAAATATATCAAAATGTTAATTGTAGAATGTAGGTGCTGGGTATATGGGTGATCACTGTGAACTTCTTTCAACATTTTTGTATGTCTGAATATATTCATAATGTTGAAAAAGAGAGGAGAGGAAATATAAAATAATGGTTTTAAGGGCACCAAAGCTGGAACCAGAATGCCTGGTTTTGAATTTCTTCCCCCGAACTTACAATGCCTAAGCTTCCCATCTAAAAGCATGGGGGTAGTAACAACACCTACTTCATAAGCTGGTTCTGGGGATTAAGTGATATAACACGTGTAAGACTCACAGCAGTGACTGCCAGATTGTAATCATCTTATAAGTGAGTTATCATCTCTTAAAGGGACATTTTGGCTTAGCTTGAGAGACTTTTGCTGGAAGAAGGACTCACAGATAGACAGTAGAAAAAGTGGGCTGAGATTGGGGGTGAGTGGGGTGGGAGAAGTGAAGAGATGACGGCTGCAGTGATGTCAGCCCAGGACCAGCAACTCTATAAGAAAAGGAGGTACGATTTGCAGGTTGCAGCAATTGGCAGCAGTAATGCATGCAGGTGAGGCTGTGCCTATACCATGCCTCTATTTTTTGTACTCTGAGGGAGGGATACCCTGGGTTCCTAATGCTTGTTAGACCAGCTAAGCAGGTCTGCTTAGAAACTAGGCATTCAGACATGTGGATGGCTGCCTAGGAGACACCACATGCCCATTTCTGCCCCTGTCATCTGAACCTTCCACTCCCACTCCACCCCTCAAGAAATGAGAAAAACTTGCAGCATGGGTTAAGATGCTCTAGCTCTGATGACTAAGGTACTTGTGGTGGTAGCTATCTGAAGTAGGGCTGAGATCCTGCTCCTAATGCCCCTGGATGAGGTTGTTGAGCTAACTGGCTCCTGTTCAGTGCTGTGAATACTGAAATCAGCATGCACTCACATCCTTCATACTTCATGCCAGCTTGTTTTGCATTCATCATCAAATTATTTCACCTACCAATTGTATGAGATAAGTTATAATAGGATCTCCCACTTTACAACTGAGTAAGCTGAGAAAGCCAAGGCTCAGAGAGGTCACACATCTAGCAAGTGGCACAGCCAGAATTTGAATAACATGACAGTAACTAGCATCTGAGTGTCTACTGGGCACCAGGATACTATTCTAGGTGCTTTACATGTATCAAGTCATTGAGTTCTCAAGCAATATTATTATCGTGATTATACTATGATATAGTTGGGGAAACTGAGGTAAAGAGAAGTTGAGTGGCTTGCCTGAGGCTACAAGTGGAAGGCAGGTGTGCAATTTGAATCCATGCTATCAAGCTCCGGAGGCCAAGCTCCTGATTGTGCTACACTGCCTCTCCATAAGCTGACTGAAAAGCCCAGGCCCTGTCTAGTGTGGCAGGGTGCCCTCTAGCAGTATCAATTCCACTGGGGCAGCAAGTTCCCATCGCAATCTCCATTTGCAGCAAGCCATGGGGATAACTGCCTATTTGGTTCAAAGGATGCAAGCAATATATCAGGAACTTATGTGGCCTAGGAAAAAAAAGTAGAGTGATACTGTGGACCTCGGAATGTGGTTGGGAGTTGGTACAGAACTTTGTTTGGTTTGGCCACTGCTGTTTACTGAGCATGTCCACAGGGCTAGACAGGGCATGGACAGGAAATCCTGGCCCCCACTGTGGTTGAACAAGTAATGGTGTCTTTGCAGGCAGGAACATCTCACAAGGGCATCGAGGCAGAGTCTAAAGTACAAGTGCTTAGAGCTGTTCTGACATGCCAGATATAGGCAGGGACTGCTCTGGTCCTTTAAATGCTGAAGAAATAAACCCCAACTTTTCCATTGCTGCTAACATCCAGAGCCTCTTATGTGCCAAGCAATGTGCTAGGAGTTCTGTCTGCATATCTTATTTATCATCACTACTGGTCACCAGATGGGAAACTGAGGTGAGGTTCAGGGAGGTAATATGAATAACCTCAAATAACACCACTATTAAGTGTCTTAGCCAGTATGACTGCACCAAGGATCTGTTTATTCTGCTTCACCAGGTGTCTTACTTCCAGTAGGGAGACCTACTGAGGCAAAGGTAATAAAATTTTGAATGGGGCTAATAATAATAGCATTGGAGAAAGAGAGAATTTGGAAGATCAGTGAATTTTAGGAAAAACTGTGCATTCCCATTGAGCTAAACTCTGAGTCTCTAGGTACGGAGTGTTGGATACAAAGTCAGAGAGAATCTGAAAGGCTAATTTGCATTCAGTTTGGAGCTAAAACAGGAAGGCAGGGACAGTTTTACAAATGGCACATATGGCTTGGTCTAGAAAAAAAAAGAGTTGCTTGGACATGGCCCTTAAGGAAAAAATGCCCAGGGTAGAGAGTCTACTCTTGTAATGTAGGGACTGTGGCACCCTACACTCATATTCCCCAGAGATGGGCCCACCTCATCCCCTGCCAGCAGATGTGGGCAGAGAAGGAGGAGCCACTGCAGTTGGAGGCGTGCCGGCATACCTGCTATCCCTCTGCCTCACCTGGGAAGAGGGTTGCTGCAGCAGGAGCTTCTGCCCTCAAAGCCCCCTCAAGTACCAGGGCTTCCAAGAAGATGCTTTCTATGTTGGAAGAGGCAGGAGGAATGAGCAGGTTCACCCAGCAGAACAAACAAAAAGACCTCCATCCCTCCATGCAGGCAAGAGCCAGGGCAAACAGCAAACATACTAAACTGGTTTTTAATGTGGTTTGGGAGGGGAGTGGAGAAAGAGGGAAACAGCATTTCTAGACCACGGTGTCCAGGTCACTAAGTGCTCCCTTAGTCTCTGCATACCTGCAGCAGTTTAGCAAGCCTCCCGACAGAAAGGCAGCCACTCCAGGTACACGTTTATCAGCCTGCATAGCAGAGTAGAGGGAACAAGCTGAGGGGGGCTAGGCCAGACACCGGCTCCTGACCTCTTCACATTTTTTAGGTCATCTAGATACCTGGCTGCTCAAAGCTTTCTCACTTATCAGGATTTTGCTTTACAGGAATTTCCTGGGGACAAGTGGAATCCAATAACAGGAAACAGGAAGACCAGCCAGTCAGGGAGGTAAGTGAGCGCTCAGGGAGTTGGGGTGAGTTGGTGCCTCTGGAGCTTCTATAGAAATTGCTAAGGTCTTTGGTTTGCTTAGTTTCCTTTGAGGAAACTGGCCTGGTATCTAGACTAAGGGCTTGATGCCATAGATATAATTCAGCCTGTCCCCCCCGGCCCCTGCACTCCTAGATAGGTGGGTACAGACCAAACTGATTGCTAGGACATTTTGGAATGTGCAAGTTTCCTCTATTAGACTGAGACCCTTGAGAGAGGACACCATACCTTGGTCATAGCTTTATTCTCTGTACCCAGCGCAGTGCCTGATACAGAGAAGTTGCTCAAGAGGTATTTGTCATTTGCTTGCCAAATGAAGAAATGGAACCTCCTCCACCGTTAAATGGGTGAAATGACACAAAAGTAATAATGCTAACTAACGTTTCTTGAACATAGTGCTCTATTCTAGACCCCATTCAAATCATTTTACAAGTATGTATTTGTCACTATGACCTTATGGAGTTGGTAATAATTAGTCTTTCCGTTTGACAGAGAGAAGAAATTGAGACACACAGAGATACATTCATTTGCCTAAAGTCCCACAGCTAATCAGTTGACTAGACCCAGGTGGTCTAGCTTCAGGGACACTATACTACATTACAGTGTTTCTCTGAAATGGTTCTTTCACTGATTCGTCAGTGAAATAAGAGGACTTTATTGAAAACCTAGTATAGGTCCTGCCTTTTTCTGGGCAAGGTGAGAAATACGAGCAAAAGAGCAGCAGGAAGCACAGTGCCTGCCCACAGCTTGAGCAGGGAAGACTGACCCATACAAAGCTAAATGGCAGTAATAATAAATTACCACTTGCCAAACAACCTATGTGCTGCAAGCCGAGTTATACGTACTATGTTATGCTTTATCTTCCCGACAACTCTGTCAGGTAGGTATGATTATAACTGGGGCGGTGGGTCTCAAACTTGAGTGTGCAATTGAAACACAGATAAACAGTTGGACCCACCTGCGCCCTGAGAGTGATTCAGTAAGGGGGGAGTGGAGCTCAAAACCTGTAACTCTAATAGGTTCTAAGAGCATCTGGGTGATGCTGATGCAGCTGGTCCTGGGATCCAGTTTGAGAATTGCCAACTCAGATAAAGGATCACAGTCAGAGAGCCTAAGGAATCTACTCAAGGTCTCACAGCTAGTAAAGGGATAAGCTATGAATTAAGCCCAGCTTTTTCTTTCTCACACAAGTTGACAGAAGATGAAACCCTGTCAAATACAGGGCTTAAGAAGCACCTGGCACCTGGTAAGGGGCAGTACGTGGTAACTATTATTGTACACTATTTAAGTTCATTGGAGGGTAAAAACAGCTGAAGGTTGGCAGCTGCAGGAGGAAAGGCCCATAGAGGAAACTAAGCGGGGTGTGTTGGAGGAATAATCCCCACCAGGTAAGTTCTGGCCTTGGAGTCACTTCTGCCTGGGTTCAAAGCCAGGTTCTTCTGTTCACTAACCATGTGGCCTTGGCAAGTGCCTACCTGCCTGCCTCTCTCCCTCTCTCTCTTTCTCTTCCCCCCTTATTTGTAAAATGGGATAAGAGTATCTATCTCAAATGTTTGTTGTTATGAGGACTAAATGAATTAATATATATGTAAAGCATTTAGAGCAAAACCTGACACCATAAACTCTCAGGAAATGTTATCTGTAATGAGGAGGAAAAAGAACAGCAGCAGCAGAGAAGAAAGGTGAGTAGTGAAGCACTGGACCAGCCTAGGCAGGCCTTGACCAGCCTAGGTAGACCAGCCTAGGTAAACCTAGGTAGGATCATAAACATGGGAGCAATGAAAGGTTACTATCAGGTAAGTGACATGATAAATGTGGCCCTTTAGGCAACTTTGCAGTGTTTGCAGCCTAAGTGGGTTGAAGAGAGACCAATTAGAGAAGGTGATCTGGGCATGACAGAATGTGGCCCTGGATTGGGGAGGTAGAGGTGTGATAGAAATGGAGCAGAAGGGATAGATAAATATGTGTGATATTTGGGGGAGGGGAGTTTGTTTATTGTGAAAACAATATTACAGGAAATTAAAAATAGAAGAAATGGCCGGGCGTGTGGCTCAAGCCTGTAATCCCAGCACTTTGGGAGGCCGAGATGGGCGAATCACAAGGTCAGGAGATCGAGACCATCCTGGCTAACACGGTGAAATTCCCGTCTCTACTAAAGAATACAAAAAAAAAAAAAAAAAAAAAAAAAACTAGCCGGGCGAGGTGGCGGGCGCCTGTAGTCCCAGCTACTCGGGAGGCTGAGGCAGGAGAATGGTGTAAACCCAGGAGGCGGAGCTTGCAGTGAGCTGAGATCTGGCCATTGCGCTCCAGCCCGGGCGACAGAGCGAGACTCTGTCTCAAAAAAAATAAAAATAAAAATAGAAGAAAAAAATAACCTTACTGTTACCACCTTAACACCCTGGTTATTTTCATTTCCCTGTCAGCTTTATCTGTAGGTATAGAGATTTTTCTAAGCATGATTATAATAACCATGTAGATGTAATTTTGTGTGCCCTGCTTCTCTTTCCTCTCTAAGCATTACTTGGTAAACAATTTTTCATGTTGCTATGCAGGCTTCCTCAAGTCATAATTTTTAATGGTTGTATAATATTTCACCAGCTTAATGTGCTCTAATTTGCTTAATCATTCCCAAATTGTTGAGTAAATAGGTTGTTTCCAATTTCTTGCTATTATAAAGTAATGCAGCAGAAACATTTTGAGTCGCTATAGCTTTTTTCTCATTTTGAATTATCTCATTAAAAACAATTATGTGGAGTTGGGATTACTAGTGCAAAGAATATGAACATTCTTATGGTTCTTCATAGATTTTACCAATCTGTTTTCCCCACGAGATGTTTCACATGCCATTAGCAATATATGAGAATACCAGTTTTCCAAAATTATGTCGCCATTGAAAATTTTCTTTTTCTAATGCCATACAGTTTAATGGGACCTATTATAATTTAAGTTTGCTTACTTTGATCATTCTAGTTGAATATTTTGTGTGTCTAATTAATATATTAATATCTGTATTGCTTCTCATGTGAATTATCTGTTCAGATTATTTGCTCACAAATATGTGACACCTTTTGAGGGCAAAGTAGAGAAAACTTGGTGACTAGAACTTGAGGAGAAAAAAGGAAATATATTTTAGCCAAGCATGATAGTGCACATCTGTAGTCCTACTGCTCAGGAGGCTGAGGTGGGAGGATCACTTGAGCCCAGGAGTTCGAGGCGGTAGTGAGCTGTGATCACACGACTACATTGCATCCTGGGTGACAGAGCAAGACCCAGTCTCAAAAAAAAAAAAAAAAAAAAAAAAAGATAAAAAATAACTCTGAGCCCCAGTGACTTGGAGAAAGTTATTGGCATATATGGGGCAGTTGAGAAGAGGAGCTGGTTTGGTGAAGATGCTGCTAAGTTTGAATTGGGATATGTTGTATTTGAAGTTAGTGGAAGAGACAAGTTGAGGCTTTTAAGGCTTGTCAAGCACCCAGCCAGGGGACAGGATGAGGAAGAAGAATCAACAAAGGAAACTGAAGGGTCAAGCAGCTAAAGTAGTAGAAGGAGAAATCTGCCAGTGTGGAAGATAAGCAGATGACTGTTAATGTCCTTAACAGTTTGGAATTACAAGTGACCTTCAAGAAAGCAAATTCAGTAAAGCTGTGGGCATAGAAAATAGATGCCATGGTGGTCTGTAAGGGGGAAGCATTAAGAGAAGAAATGCAAGCAGCTTTACACATCACAAATTTACCTGTTTTAAGTGTACAATTCAATGATTTTTACTAAATTTACAGTGATGTATAATCATCACCACAATCTAGTTTTAGAGCATTTCTATCACCCTTAAAAAAACCCCTCATGCCCATTAGCCATTGCTTTCCATTCCCACTCTCAACCTCAAGCAACCACTAATCTACTTTCTGTCTTTATAGATCTTCCTTTTCTGTGCACTCCATATGACTCAAATCACACAATATGTGGTCTTTTATGCCTGACTCCTTTCACTTAGCATAATGTTTAGCAGTTCATCCATATATCAGTACTTCATTCCTTTTTATTTCCAAATAATATTCCATTGTATGGATGCATCATATTTTGTTTACTAGTCCTTCCACTAATGGATTGTTGGGTTGTTTTAACTTTTTGGCTATTGTGAATATTACTGCCATGAACATTCATGTACAAGTTTCTGTGTAGATTTATGTTTTTAATTCTCTTTGGTACATATTTAAGAGTGAAATTGCTGGGCCAAGCGGTAACTTTATTGTTTAACTTTTTGAGGAACTGCCCATTCTCTAAAGCAACTGCACCATTTTTTTTTTTTTTTTTTTTTTTTTTTGAGACGGAGTCTCGCTCTGCCGCCCAGGCTGGAGTGCAGTGGCCGGGTCTCAGCTCACTGCAAGCTCCGCCTCCTGGGTTTACACCATTCTCCTGCCTCAGCCTCCCAAGCAGCTGGGACTACAGGCGCCCGCCATGTCGCCGGCTAGTTTTTTTGTATTTTTTAGTAGAGACGGGGTTTCACCATGTTAGCCAGGATGGTCTCGATCTCCTGACCTCGTGATCCGCCCGTCTCGGCCTCCCAAAGTGCTGGGATTACAGGCTTGAGCCACCGCGCCCGGCCGCAACTGCACCATTTTACATTCCCACCAGCAAAAGAGAGTTCCAGTTTCTTTGGCTAATTTTAATACAATGATTAATTGTTACTGTGTGATTTTTAAAATGTTTAAAAAGGGGCCCTTTTTAAACGGTAGCTCACACCTGTAATCTCAACACTTTGGGAGACTGAAGCGGGCAGATTCCTTAAGGTCAGAAATTCAAGACCAGCTTGGCCAACATGGTGAAACCCTGTCTCTACTAAAACTATAAAAATTAGCCGGGCATGGTGGCAGGTGCCTGTAATCCCAGCTACTCAGGAGGCTGAGGCAGGAGAATTGCTTGAATCCGGGAGGCGGACGTTGCAGTGAGCCAAGATTGTGATACTGCACTCCAGCCTGGGCAACAGAGCAAGACTCTGTCTCAAAAGAAAAAAAAAATGTTTAAAAAGGAAGATGTTTAAAAATAATAAATTAGTTAGGAAAAGTAAAGAGAGAAATAGGATGATAGAGGGAGCAATTGGGTTTAATTTAGTGGTTCTCAAAATGTGGCCCCAGGCCCAGCAACCTCAGTATCACCTGAGAACTTGTTAGAAATGCGCATTCTCAGGCTATACTCAGACCTACTGATTCAGAAAGTAAGGATGTGGCCCAGCAATCTCTGTTTTAACAAGCCCTCCAGGCAATTCTGACACAAGCTAAGTTTCAGAACCACCAGTTTGAATGAAGCTTCAGTCAGAATCTAGAAAACTGGATTAAGTTTAAAACAGAAAGGAAAGCTCAGTAGAAAAGGAAGAAGTATTGACACTGAAGATGGAAGAGGCAGGTCCCAATTGAAGGTCTCAGGAAACATGAGAAGGACTAGGAAATGTCTAGGGCATAGATGACATCTGCAAGGAGAAATCCTGATAGAGTTTCCCCTCACACCTTCCCCCACCACCACACACACAAATTTTAACATTTACTATGTTATTTCTGTCACAATTGGAATCATGGGTGTAGGTGGAAAAATCAAATGTATATTCTTAAGCCACTCTCTTTGCCTGGAAGCCTGCAATGAATTGATAATTTCAGGTAGTTATACTCTTAGTCGTCTTCCTCCACTGTTATTTGGTTTTCTGCAAAGAGAATGTAAAAATTTTAATATTAGCAGGAGGGAGAAAAATAGTGAGTAGATCTACTGGGAGAAAAAGCTACATCACTGTGATATATTTAAAAGCCAAAATAAGTTATTTTCTGGATTATCTCTCTTGGTTTTCTGTACCTATGATTGCCTGCTGTGACCCTTTCCCTTTTCTTTCACTTTGCACAGAACTGTAGAATGTGTAGGGTGTTTTTATATGCATGATCACAGTTAATCCTCACAACAACACTGAGGTTAAGCCTTATTTTTCCCATTTTACTGATGAGGAAGCCAAGACTCAGGAAAGGTATTATACTATTAACAGCAGCAACAACAGGTATAATAGCTAACATTTATTGAGTGTGTTTATTCTGTGTCAGACACTGTTGTAAGCATTTCACATGAATTATTTTATTTATTATTTATAATGACCCCATGAGAGCATTACTGTTTATTGACCCAGTTTTGCAGTTGAGGAAATTGACTCACAAAGAGATTAAAGTAACTTGCCCCAGGTCAAACAGGCATCTGACTTCAGAGCCCATTACTACAGGGATTATACAGCAAGTAAGTGACCAAACTAGAGCTCTACTTAGGATTTTACATTCTCAGCCTAGGGTTCTCTTCCTTCCCTTTGTCACATCACATCAGGAGCAGAGTGTGAAATACCCAGTACAGATTTCCTATGTACTGATTGAGTGAAAGAATATGGGTAATTCAGAGTTGAATCTGATTTCATTAGGAAGAGTACACTTTTCAGGAAGCCTTTACTACCTAAGAAGAATGCAACCTTCAGGGGCTCAGAGGATTTGTCATAAGTATAACTAAGTGAATTTAAATACTTAGGTATTAATTTAACACCAGGCACACAAAACTTATTCAAAGAAAATTATAAAACTCTAACGGGAGAAATAATATGAATAAATGCATAGCATATACTTTGCTTTAATTTAGGAAGACTAAATATAGTAATGATTACAATTATCCCTAAGTTTAATGTGTAGACATAATGTACTCCAATTAGAGTCACCATGGGATACTTTATAGAACTTGTCAAATTTATAGTAAAATTTATCTGGAAGAATAAGTAAGTGGGCAGAAATACCAAATAGTACATTTATTTTAAAAGTTAATGATTAGACTTACCCTATCAGATTTTAAAACCTGTCATAAAGCAACAATTATCAAAACCACATGATAGTGGGTTAAAAAAAGTCAAGCAGTGAAATTAAAAAAGAGCTTCTAGAAACAGACTCAAGCTATTTTAAGAATATAAAACACATTGGAAGCAACCCTGAACTGGGGAAAGCATTACTATTTCTTTAAAAACTGTTGGGAATTTTAGATATCAATATGGAGAATAATTAACTTAGATTCATAGCACATACTGTACAGAAAGTGGACCAGTAGAATCGCATATTTATTCCAGCTGTGGATGGAAGATAAATTTGTGTCTGTTAAATGGAGGATATCATCAGAGACAAGATCGATGGATTCAAATATATAAAAGTTGGTGGTTGGGGGGAAAGCCTTTGTACAACAAAATGTAATAAAAAGCTAAGCAACAGAATGAGGGAAATGTCCGGGATCAGCATCACTCACAACAGTTGCCTGTCCAGAAAATATATATAAAAAATGGGTAGAGATGTAGAAAGTCAGCTTTCAGATTTAGCTTCATAAGTGGGTAAGGAAAATGAACAGGCAATTTGCACATGAGGCAATAAAGGGAGTGAAATCATTGCATGGAAAAGTACCACCTCTCTAGCAATTAAAGAAGTACAAATAGAAGCAACTTCAAGGCATCATAATCTGCTTATTAAATCATCAACAATAAAAAAATCAATAAATAGAAATTGTAAAATGCTACCCTTGGCAAGGCTGTGAGGAAACATGTGTTTCTGGAAACAGTATAAATTGGTTTAGTCTTCCTAGAGGGCAATCTAGAAAAATGTGACAAGAGTATGTGTTTCTGGGTTTAGTCTTACTAGAGGACAATCTGGAAATATGTGTTCATATTATTTGGTCTAGAATACCCCCAAGGAAATAACCTAAAAGGGAAAAAATAATTTATTTAAAGATGTTCATAGTAGTGCTTATATAACCATGGAAAGAGTTTACCAATCTAATATATCATCATCTTGGAACAAAATAGAATAGCCACTAACAGTGACAGGTATACAAATGTTAGGTCTTTCCCAGAAATGAGTGGCTGTAATATTAACAAAAAATAAATAATAAATATGGCCGGGTGCGGTGGCTCACGCCTGGAATCCCAGCACTTTGGGAGGCCGAGGCAGGTGGATCACAAGGTTAGGAGATCCAGACCATCCTGGCTAACACGGTGAAACCCTGTCTCTACTAAAAATACAAAAAATTAGCCGGGTGTGGTGGCGGATGCCTGTAGTCCCAGCTACTCGGGAGGCTGAGGCAGGAGAATGGCGTGAACCTGGGAGGCGGAGCTTGCAGTGAGCCGAGATCGCGCCACTGCACTCCAGCCTGGGTGAGAGAGTGAGACTCCATCTCAAAATAATAATAAGAAGAAGAAGAAGAAGAAGAAGTATGAAACCACATGTTGAATCTGATAGTAGCGATACACAAAGAAAATTCAGGAAGGAATCTGGTAAAATGTAAATAGCTGGATATGAATGTACATGGTGTTCTTTAGGTACATGTCAAGTTGTTGGAATTTATAAATAAAAAGAAAATCTGAAGAAGAGGCGGCCCATGTTGGTTTGATATAGGCCTGAGAAGTTAAAGATCAAGGGCTTTGTAAAAAATTCCCCTACCAATGACAGACAATGCTATTTAACAGACATGCTTAATCTCACTGCTAGCTAGAATTTGGTTTGCTGGAATTCTCCATCCACTAGCACTTTTGGTTACTTAAATCCACGAGAACTTTGACATCACCAGACCTCTACGAATCTCCAAATTTGTCACCACCACTACAACATAGTACCCCCTCGCACACACCCCCACCAATAAAAATTTTATTTTCTGCCTCAGAAGCATCCCTTTCTTAAGGCTTTTCCATTTCCCTTCATTTCTATCACTAGCACTAGTTTGCATTTCAGTGCCATTATTCACAAAGAAGCACATTTTCTCTCTACCACAGTGACTGCATATGTATGTATTACTTGACAACAAATATAGATTGGGGTCACTGGAGAGAAGGAGCTAAGCTTCACCTGGGACAGCCCCAATAAAGCAAGGACTTCTCTGATTTCTTCACGGTACACTTTGCATCAGCCTCCTGAGGACTAGAGAAGGTTCAGGGCAAGTACTGCCACTTGCGTTTGTTGTTGCCAAGCTAATTGTTCATTACTGGAATTTCTGTGGACCCAGGGGCAAGCAGGGGTGGCAGCAACAAGCTCTCTGGGTCCTTCTCCCCTCCCAGTATATCCTCCTTGTGCCTTACTTCCTGGATCTTGCAAATATTTCCTTCAGCAATAACCTGGGAGTGTCTGTTTCTCTTGGAGCAGTCTTACACGGCTGCTGAGGGAAGGGAAAGGCGAGAGGCTTTGGACCTGTGTGCTGTTGCTACTGAGATTCTGGAATGCCAAGTTATTGTGGTGAGCTTAAAAATAAAGTTTCCAAACAAGGAACTTCAAAAGGGCGGAGGAAGAGGTAGGAGGAGATTTTTCAATCTCTGCAAATACTGGTTTTCATTTTCAATTCCTATTAGGCAAAAAATATATATATTTTAACAAAAAGGCAAAATCTATTCTTCAGAAGAAAAGGCAACCCATGGAAGAGGAAAAGAGATGAACAACCCTCGTCTTGGCAGGCAATTTGCTTTTGTTTTTGAGATATAGTCTCCTTGCTGATGTCAACAAACCCCTTTCTCATAGTTTGCTTTCATGCTTCCTCTCCTTTCCTCAGCTAGGAGCTAAAGCCTTCATGGACACCTGAGGATGAATGTAGCGCAAGTACCTTTTGCTCTACCCCAGGAGTCCTTGCTTCCCTGCGATTCTCTCTCAGAGACAGACAAGGCAGGTCTGGACACTGCGCTTTTTAGTAGCTGGGAAAATGATTTATCCTTTTTAAGCCTCAGTAGTCTCATCTGCAAACTGATAATAATGGTTGTTGTGAAGATTAATGGAAATACATACATGAAAGTACCTAACACGGGGCCCAACACTTAGCAAGAAGTAAGAAACCAGAGTAGTTGGCTGGGTATGGTGGCTCATGCCTGTAATCCCAGCACTTTGGGAGGCCAGGTGGATAGATCACTTGAGGTCAGGAGTTTGAGACCAACCTGGCCAACATAGCAAAAACCAGTTTCTACTAAAAATACAAAAATTAGCCGGGCATGGTGGCACAGGGGAGGCTGAGGCATGAGAATCACTTGAACCTGGGAGGCGGAGGTTGCAGTCAGCCAAGATGGTACCACTGCACTCCAGACTGGGCAAGATACTGTCTCGAAAAAAAAAAAAAAAAAAAAAGGAAAGAAACCAAGTAGTTCCTTTTCCTTAATGAAGCTCCTTGCCCTCCACTCCAAGAAAGAATCCTTACTTGGTCTCAAAGCAGAGTTGCAAATTTCTGTACATTTAGGAGGCCTGATCCCCTTGAAAATAGAAGCCAACCAATATCCTTGGCTTGAGGCTGACACCCTTCAGTGGAAGCCTCCCTTTCCCCATCACCATTTTGCTTCAATTGTTAAAGCCAGGAAGACAGGAGCAATATCAGTTTTGCTCCCCTTTGATCTGGTCATCTTGCACAGTGTAATATTCAGCAAGGATTTGTTGAAGGAATGACTAATACGCACATTGGCCCAGATGATCCCATTAAGGGTAGCCCTTCCCCTTCTGGAGTTGGTCTCCTTCTGCCCGCTCGAAGTAAGTGACTCTGCAAGTCTCAGGCTGCCCCAACACAGGGCAGGTGAGTGGGAGGGCAGTGCTTTTAAAATGAGGGCTGACACAGAGAATAGCAATTCCCAAGTTGCCTTGTGCCCAGTACCTCCAGATAGGGCCACAGTGCCATGACTTGGGGCACCAGATGTCCCTAGAAGGGCATGTTCTTTTCTTCCAACTGTTTCTGGAGTTTATTACCGGGGTGGGGTGGGTGGGAGGGATTTTTTAAGGCTAACACACATAGTTAGTACTTAAACAAGACACCTTTGAATATCCAGTCCTTTTGATTGTCACGCTACTCTTAAGCCTAAACTTGCCTTTTATTGTATCTGCCTTTTTAGTAGATAAGAAAAGTGAGTGAATGAGTCCAGGCTGAAAATCCTTAGTAAACTAGGGCCTCCTGGCTAGTCAGCCGTGTGGTTGGGCTGAGACTTGAGGTCTCCTGGTTTCTTGGCTATTGAGCAGGGTTGAACATTCATCAGGGAGTGCAGTCCAATTCTTTTGATGGGAACAAGGAGCAGGGCTGAAGCATACAGCTGTGAAGGCAACTTTCCATGTTCCTAGCATCATTTCTAGGTCCTTTTTACATAGTTCATCCTCAAGACTGCTTATTTGTAAGATAGGTATTTTGTTGAAAGTGAGGTAAGTGAAATACCTTGCTCAAGGTTATACAGCTTTTGAGTTATAGAGCCAGATTTTTAAATTTTATTGAAATTCAGACCCAAGTCTTTCTAACACTGTGTTCTTTTCTATTGCCTGTCCTGTGCCCTGGTTAGGGAAGAAGAAAATGTGGTAAATTTGATTGTTATCATGGAGCAGGGTTGTTTTCATCACAGCTGCAATACATTAGCCCAACTGTTGCCTTTGAGGATATTGCTGCATTTCATAAAATCTAGATTGGAGATGAAGGTCGGGAGAGAGGCAGAACAGGAGATAGAAATGGGCAACCAAGTGTGTGTGGTGAGGGGTGAGGGACAGAATGTATAGTTTGGAAACCAACCTAATTGGAACAAATAACTGCCCCCAAATCATAGCACTCCCAACCCTTTTACTCTGAAACTTTGTTTCCATGATATGGTCCCTGAACCACCTGTGTTAGAATCCTTTAGGTGAATTGCTTAAAATGCTAATTCCTGGAGGCCACCACAGAGGTATGAAATCCCAGTTTTAGGGTTGGGGCCTATGAATTTGCATTTTAAACAACTTCCTGGGTAATTCTGATGAGGAGCCACTTTGATTATGAGCTGTTTTCCCAGACTAGTGGTTTCAATAAAAGTTGGATCATGTACCCTTCTCAGAAAGATTTTTTAAGCATGTACCCTCAGCATATGTTGGCAATATATTTATTAATTTCTTATATGTGCTAATGTCCTCATATTTATGCTTTGAAATGCAAGAAATAGAAAAAAATATATAAATGAAATTCTGTGAAGACAACTACCCTAGACTAAAAAATAAATGACCTGTCAAAAAAAAAAAAAGGGCAGATGGTTGAAATCCCATTTCAGGGAGAAGGAAAAAAGAATGGTAAGAGCCCAGTAGAGTGGAAACTTGACCTCATTTTTCTACAAACCCAGAACTCCTCCAGAATGAAGAAAAAGGGAACTGACCGTAAAGGTTTCAAGGTGAATATCAATAACCCATTAATCCTTAATCTTTGGATACCAAAAAGTGAAAAACTGATTGGACAAGGCTGAAGGGCGTTGGCCAGGCACCCAGTTGAAGTAGAAAGCAGCATTTTATGAAAGCACCTACATGAGACAAGCACCTCATCTTTTGAGATGTGCAGCTAAGGACAGCATTGACAAGGCACCAGCTTTGATCAAAGCAGCAAAGCTCCATGCAGCTCATGAAGTGTGGTGCTCTTTAAGCACCGTAGGGTAAATCAGCCCAGTAATAGAATTAGGAAGCTTGATAAGGATGAGCAGAACAAATAATTTCCATTAGCTTGCGCTACCCCCAAAGAATATGCAATTTAGGTAAAAACAACAGACTTGCTATGCAAACACAGCCTCGAGATAAATCCCAGCCCGCTCCCCCTCCCTCCACCACACAAAAACCCCAATCAGATTCTGGAGCAATTGGACAGCTGCTGACTGCTTTACCTGCTCTGCTACTCATTGTTCCCATTGCCTGGCAACCTGGGCTGCGAGATTACAGTAAAAGAGATCTAACTTGTCTTCTTTTCCATAGTCACACAAACCTGCATTTATTTCACACTGAAGAAATACGTACTGAGCACCCACTGTGTGCCAGGCACTGTGCTGGATACTGGTGATATAGTGGTGAACTTTACATAGCCTTCACCCTCAATATGGTTATGTGGAAGGGGCAGACAAGTAAGGAGTAGTGTGCTAGGAAAATTAATGGGTGCTGTTAGAGGAGAGTCTGGGCACCTATCCCATCCTTTGGGGGAATCAGGGAAGGCTTCCTGAAGGAAATGATATCTCAGTGGAAATCTGAAAGTAAGTCAGATAAAGACAGGGAAAGAGAGGATAAAGAGGAAACAGAGCATGTAAAGGCAAAAAGAAGTGTGGGAGGTGTAGGAAAGGCAGAATTTTAAGGAACCTTACAAATCCTAGTAAGGGGTCTGTATTTTATGAATAATGTAGGCTTCAAGCAGAAAAATGTATGACAAAATCAGATTTCTGCTTTTTCTGTTTACTAATTTTTAATTGAAAAAGTAATAAATGCATTTAGTGTACACACACACACACACACATACACACACACAATAAGAGAATCTCACCCCAAACCATCAGTACAACTCTTCTTCACAAGAGACATTACTGGCAGTTTGTTGTGTATCCTTCCAGAAAAGTAACGTGTGTATGTGTATACATTCTTTTTTACAAAAATGGGAACATATTGCACATCTTTTCTATTCTACATCCTGCTTTTTTTATTCTACTGATTATTCTATGTTACACATAGATCTATTGCATCACCTTTAACAGCTACATAGTATTCCATATATAGATATTCCCTATTTTATTTAACTAGTCCATTGAAGGGCATTTAGATGGTTTCCAGTCTTTTGTGATTACATACAAATCTACAGTGAATATCCTTATGGATGTCTCTTTGTGTTCTTGTTGAATGTGTCTGTAGGATAAATCCCTAGAAGTAGAACTACTGGGTCAAAGGATATGCACATTTTACCTTCTTTGCCTTCCAAATTGCCCTCCCTAGGAGTTATGCTAATTTCAACTCCCACCAACAGCGTATAAGATCACCTGTTTCCTTATATCCTCATTAATTCTTTACCTTTTTTATTTAAAAAGTTTCATTATTGTTTGGATTTGCATTTTTAAAATTTTAAGTGAGATCGAACACCTTTTGGTAAATTGGTAAGTCATTTGTATTTTTCTGTGAACTATACCTTTTTTTCCCTATGGAGTTATTGGTCCCTTTTATTGATTGGTAAGCATACTTCACATATTAAGGATATTTAGTCTTAGTTGTATATGTTACAAATATTTTTCCCAGTATATCTTCACTTTTAGACTTTATGGTGTTTTTTCTGGACATAATTTTTTAAGTTTTAGGAAGTCAAATTTATCAACTTTCCCTTATTACTTTTATGTTTTGTGTCTTACTTAGAAAGAACTTGTCCTGCCAAGATTATTTTATAGTTTTTAAAATGTTTTCTTCTAGTACTTTTATGGTATTTTTTTGACAGTTGAGTCTTGATACATCTAAACTTCATTTCAGTGTAAAAAGTGATATGATGATTCAGCTTTATTTTTGTCTCAATGGCTATCCAGTTGTTCTAAAACTATGTATTGAATAATTCATCCTTCCCCTACTATTTGAAATGCTTCATCACAAGCTAACTTCCCTTATGCATTTGAGTTGACTTCAGTGTTCTAGTGTTCTCTGTTTTATGCCATGGATCTACCTTTCTATTTGTAAGACTGCCTTATTTACTGCTGACTTTAGAAATTATTTCAATAATTGGTAGGGCTGGTCTTCCCTCTTTCATTACTCTACTTTTTCCATACTGTTCATAATAATTCTTACGATTTTATTTTTCCCATATGAAATTTACAATAATGTTCCAAAATGCAATCTGTTGACAATTTTATTGAGTTCCTATTAATTTTATAGATTCACTTAGAGTTGGCATCTTAACAATGTTGAGTCGTCGTCACTAGGAAATTGTGAGTCCTTTCATTTATGTGCATCTAGTTTTATGTTTCTCAATAAGTTTTAAAGTTTTTGCGTATAGATCCTGCATATATCTTGTTAGGTTTATTTCTATGCATCTTATCTTTATACTTGCTGCAGTAAATGTGATTTTCCCCTCCATTATATATTCTAACTAATTGTTGCATCTATATAGAAAAGATGATTTCTATATATGAATTTTGTACCCTGACACCTTACTGAATTTTCCTGTTGTTGGTATTCATTTTTAAATCGTTTATGATGAGGCTGCGCTCAGGGGTGCATGCCCGTAATCCTAGCACTTTGCAAGGCCGAAGTGGGTGGATTGCTTAAGGCCAGGAGTTTGAGACCAGCCTGGGCAACATGACAAAACCTGTCTCTACTAAAAATACAAAAATTAGCTGGGTATGGTGGTGCATGCCTATAGTCCTAGCTACTTGGGAGGCTGAGGCACGAGTATCGCTTGAACCTGGGAGGCAGAGGTTGCAGTGAGCAGAGATCATGCCACTGCACTCCAGCCTAGGTGACAGAACTGGACTCTGTCTCAAAAAATAAATTTCTGATGAATTTTCCAGATAAATAATTGTGTCATCTATACATAATGAGAAGATACCCCTTCTTCCAATGTGTGCATCTTTATTTTGTCAAATTGCACTATTGCTTTCAGAACAGTATTAATATTAGTGGGGAAAGTGGGCACCTTTGCCGTGTTCTTGTTTTTAATAGGTATACCTCTAGTGTTTTGCCATTAAGCACATATGGACTTTTGACTTAAAAAAAAAAAAGTCTGATGATAATGATGGTATTATGGAAATAGACATCTTTTTCTGTTAGGTTTTTTTTAAAATCTGGAAATGATGTTGAATTGCTATCAAATACATTTTAGCATTAGGGAAATTGTTATGTACCTTTTATCCTTTGATTTATTAATGTTGTCAATTATATCAGTAGATTTTTTATTACTGAACCAGTCTTACATTTCTAGGATGAACCCCACTTGATCATGGTGTATTATATTTCTTAACATCCTCTTAGATTCTGTTTGCTAATATTTTATTTAAGATTTTTGCATCTGTATTCTCAGATGAGATTGGTCTCTAGTTTGCTTTTCTGTTCTGTTTGCTGGGTTTTAGTATCAATATAATGCAAGAATCTTTTCTTCTCTCTCTATTCTCTAGATTTCCAGATTCTAGAAAGTGTAAATAACATTGGTTTGATTTTTTTTCCTTGAAGGTTGGTAGAATTAACACAAGACTATGTGATTGTGCTATTTTTTGGTCAGATTTATACTTTTTTCCCCTATGGTAACTGGTGGGTTTATATATTCTCATTTTTCTGCAATCAGTTTTGGTAATATTTGTTTTGTAGAGAAATACCTTAAGTTTTCACATTTGTTTTATGGGATACAACAAAGTATTTTCTTACCCTTTTCATTTACTCTGTAACTGTGGTTATTTCTCAATTTCTAATTTTGTGCGTTTGGGTGTTTTTTAAATTAGATTAGCAAGTGGTTAACCTGTTTCATTGTTTTTTTATTTTCTTTTCAGGAATTGGTTTTGGCTTTAATTATTCTATCATTTGTTTTCTAGTATATTAATTTCTGCCATTAGTTTTATTATCTTTCTGCTTGTTTTAGGTTTATTTTTATGATTCTTTTCTTCTTTTGTTAAATGCTTAATTCATTTATTTTTATTCGTTCTTACATACTAATATAAGTATTTAAGGCTACAAGTTTCTCTTTTTCTTTTTTTTTTTGAGACAGAGTCTTACTCTGTCAACCCGGCTGGAGCACTGGAGTACATTGGCGTGATCTCAGTTCACTGCAGCCTCCGCCTCCCAGGTTCAAGCAATTCCCCTGCCTCAGCCTCCCGAGTAGCTGGGATTACAAGCGCATGCCACTACCTCTGGCTAATTTTTCTATTCTTAGTGGAGACAGGGTTTTATCATGTTGTGCAGCCTGGTCTGGAACTCCTGGCCTCAAGTGATCCGCCCACCTCAGCCTCCCAAAGTGCTGGGATTACAGGAGTGAGCTGTCACACCCGGTCTACAAGCTTTTCTTTAACTACTGCTTTAGTCAACCATATCCTCTAGCTTCTGATATTTCCATTGTTGTCATTTTCTAGGTATTCAACAATTTCAGATTAGATTTTCTCTTTGACTAAAGTGGAAGAATTTTTTCCCACTTTATTTTCTACATGCTAAAGATTTTAATTTTCATTTTGTTATTAATTTCTAGTGTTACCATATTGTCATTAGAAAATATGGTCTGTATTACTTCCATTTTCTGGCTCAGTATATAGCCAATTAAAAATATGCTCATGGACCCCTGATTAAAAAAATATAGTCTGTTTCAGTATATGAAGAAATTTAGACTTTCTCATTATCTTAGTTTTTCACTGTCATGATCTGTCATCAGCTGAAACAGTCTCATATTTGTTTCTACTTGTTTTCTTTTTTTTTTTTTTTTTTTTTTTTTGAGACGGAGTCTCGCTCTGTCGCCCAGGCTGGAGTGCAGTGGCCGATCTCAGCTCACTGCAAGCTCCGCCTCCCGGGTTTACGCCATTCTCCTGCCTCAGCCTCCCGAGTAGCTGGGACTACAGGCGCCTGCCACCTCGCCCAGCTAGTTTTTTGTATTTTTTAGTAGAGACGGGGTTTCACCGTGTTAGTCAGGATGGTCTCGATCTCCTGACCTCGTGATCCGCCCGTCTCGGCCTCCCAAAGTGCTGGGATTACAGGCTTGAGCCACCGCGCCCGGCATCTACTTGTTTTCTACCTTTGCATTTCCTGTAGATTTTGCTTTAAGAATTTTTATGCTATGTTTTTTGGTGCATAAAAGATCAGAGGAGGTAGATCTTCATCACGTGTTCTAGTTGTTAACATTATAGTGCCCATCTTTGTCTTATTTGTTGTATTTTGCCTTTAATTCAACTTATGTATTAAATGAGTATCATAATTTATTTTTTCTTTAATTTTGACCATAATTCCTTGTTAAACATATTTATTGAACACCTACTGTGTGCCAGGCACCAGAACCTATGAATGACACAGACAAGATCCTGCCCTCATGGAGCTTACATTTTAGTTAGAGATTGGAACAGAAAATAATCGAGTAAAAATAGGTATGTGATATGATATTAGGTGGGGATGAAGATGAATACTCAAAAAATGAAGTAGAATAAGGATAATTAAATATAAGTTGCCTCTATTTTTGATAAACTAGTCAGGAAAGGCTTCTCTGCCCGGTACACATTTGTCAATTTTTTACTTTCCACTTGTCCATCACCTTTGTGCGTGTGTGTGTGAGAGAGAGAGAGAGAGAATATGCCAGGTGGAACAGTTTGCACAAAAGGGATTGTTACAATCTTAATGATCTATAGGTTTGCAAAGGCCCAAATAAGAAAATAGTGGGTATGTCTGGATATGAATTTCTGGTCCACATGAGTGGTGAGCTGACCAGAATGGGGGTGGGATAAGAGGAGAATCAAGGACATTTTGCCTTCCATTCTGTCTGAGTTTGGCTATCATTATGTGTATTCTTATTTTTTAAAGAAATATTTCCAATCTTCATCATGATTATTGAATGGATATTCTGTATGATGATTTAATTGAACCCCTGGAATTTCCTGTCACTGGGCAGGACTTAGCATGATGCTGATTGCTCACAGGCTACAGCAGGAAACTGGATCTTGTGGCTTAGAGGGCTTAACTCTTTATACTCTGAGACTAAAGAGATGTCTTTTAGCTTTAGTCAGTCTTTATTATACAGAAGTTTGAATTTTTATGTATATTCCAATAAACCTGGACTTATTTGGAGATTTTCTTCTATGCTTATGAGAATCTTATTTCACCTCATAATGATAGTCTTTTTAATTTTCTGATAGTTTTTCTTATGTTATATATGTGCATAATATATACACATATAACATATATAATATATTAAAATTATATATACACATACACATATACACACACACACACACATATCCATGACTCTTGATCTGGAATTTATTTTGGTATATAATATATGATGCAGCTCCAAAAAGCACTGCTTTGCAGTTATCTCAAAAAGATTTATTAAGTAATATTTCTTTATCTCCTTTTTGGGGGAAGATTATGTATATGACGTTTTTATAGGTAGTCTGCTTTGTTTCTGAATTTTGTATTCTGTTTTGTTGATCAATAACACACTGTTTTAATTACAATTATTTTATAATATACTTTATCCCTTACTTACACCCTCCCCCATTTCTTCTGTAGCAGAATACTCTTTAATATTATATCCTGCTTTCGTTACAAGTTAATTTTCTAAAAATTCTGTAGTCAAATGTAGTTTAAAAATTCCTATTGAGAATCCTGATTGGAATTGCATTAGAAGGAGTTTTGTTGTTGTTGTTGTTGTTGTTTGAGACAAGATCTTACTCTCTCACCCCAGCTGGAGTACAGTGGTGCAATGATGGCTCACTGTAGCCTCAACCTCCCAGGCTCAAGCTATCTTCCCATCTCAGCCTCCCGTGTAGCTGGGACTAAAGGCACACACCATCATGCCCAGCTAATTACAAGAAAAAAAAAATTAGAGACAGGGTCTTGCTATGTTGCCCAGGGCAGTCTTGAACTCCTAGACACAAGTGATCCACCCACCTCAGCCTCTCAAAGTGCTGGGATTACAGGCATAAGCCACTGTGTCTGGCCGAAGGAGATATTTTAAAGCCAAAATAGCAGATAACTATGAATGACCTGTTTGGTGTTTTTTGTTACAAGTATAAAAATATAGAAAGTATATATATCTAATTCATAATACAGGTTGCATCTAGAGAGACAGTAGGGGAATGGAAGTGGAGAGTTATGTGAAGGGTATTATTTCTTCTTAAGAAAAATTCATGAAACATAAATGGCAAGGTGTTCAAACTTACTAAGTCTGGGTGATAGGTAGAACATGGGTATTATAGCAATCAATCTCTGTACATTTCTAAATATTCGATTTTTTTTTTTTTTTTTTTTTTTGAGACGGAGTCTCGCTCTGTCGCCCAGGCTGGAGTGCAGTGGCGCGATCTCTGCTCACTGCAAGCTTCACCTCCCGGGTTCACGCCATTCTCCTGCCTCAGCTTCCCGAGTAGCTGGGACTACAGGCGCCCGCCACCACGCCCGGCTAATTTTTTTTTTTGTACTTTTAGTAGAGATGGGGTTTCGCCTTGTTAGCCATGATGGTCTCGATCTCCTGACCTAGTGATTCGCCCACCTCGGCCTCCCAAAGTGCTGGGATTACAGGGGTGAGCCACCACGCCCGGCCAAATATTCGAAATTTTTATAATGAAAAAACAAAAACAACAGATGAGGCAGGATAACCAGGCTTGTACACCCCAGGAAACAGCATATGAAATCTGACTCCTATAAACAGACTGGGGTAGTGTGTGTGTATCCAGACTTTGGAGCTAAACTCTTCAAGTTCAGATCCAAGCTCTACCACGTACTAGCTTTATGACCCCAGGTAAGTTACTTAAATGCTCTGTGCCTCAGTTTCCCCAACTGTAAAATCAGTGCAATAGTAATAGCTACCTCCTAGGGTTATTGTAAGGATTAGATAAGTGAAGACATGGAAAACACTTAAACAGTGCCTAGTATTTAGTATATGCTCAGTAAGTGTTAGCTATCATTATTATATTATTATTATTATTATTACATTTACTACACATACTACATTGTTTTGTGGACATTTTAAATTTTATATAAATGTTGTCAACCAAACTATGGGCCTAGCTGCAACTTGCTTGTTTTTCTCAGTACTCATCTGATGTTTTGCAGGGAAATGGCTCATTCCAAGAATAGCTTTTCATGGGCAACCCCTTTCCATCCTTGCCTTGAGAACCCAGCACTGGACTTGTCAAGCTACCGAGCAATTTCTTCTCTTGACCTCCTTGGAGACTTCAAACATGCTTTGAAAAAATCAGAAGAAACTTCAGTTTATGAGGAGGGAAGCTCCCTTGCCTCCATGCCCCACCCACTGCGCAGCCGTGCCTTCTCAGAGAGTCACATCAGCTTGGATCCCCAAAGCACCCGGGCCTGGGGGCAGCATAGGAGGGAGCTCTTTAGCAAAGGCGATGAGACCCAGTCAGATCTTCTCGGAGCCAGGAAGAAGGCCTTTCCTCCTCCTCGCCCTCCTCCTCCCAACTGGGAGAAGTATAGGCTCTTTCGTGCAGCCCAGCAGCAAAAGCAGCAACAGCAGCAACAGCAGCAGCAACAGCAGCAGCAGAAGCAACAGGAGGAGGAGGAGGAGGAGGACGAAGAAGAAGAAGAAGAGGAAGAAGAGGAGGAGGAGGAGGCAGAGGAGGAGGAAGAGGAGCTGCCACCCCAGTATTTCAGTTCAGAAACCTCTGGTTCCTGTGCTCTCAATCCTGAGGAGGTCCTGGAGCAGCCACAACCCCTCAGCCTTGGCCACCTGGAGGGCTCGGGACAGGGTTCACAAAGTGTCCCAGCAGAGCAAGAATCATTTGCACTCCATTCCAGTGACTTCCTGCCTCCAATAAGGGGTCACTTGGGATCTCAACCTGAGCAGGCTCAGCCCCCTTGCTACTATGGCATTGGTGGGCTTTGGAGGACATCGGAACAGGAAGCCACTGAATCCACCAAGTAAGTACATATGAAAGATATGAGGCCCCTGAAGAGGCAGGCAACACAAGTTTGAATTTTACCTCCACCATTTACTAACTGGATGACCTCAGGCTGGCCAATTAAACTGCTCCCAGCCTCAGTTTTCTTACCTGGAAAATGGGTATAATGATACTTGCATCACATGATTGTTGTGAATATTAAGATAATCTGCATAAAGGATATAGCTCCATGCTTAGCACATAGTAGATACTCAGTAAATATCGTGTTCTTATCCCTAAATATCTTTATTAAAATACTGTACTTTTCCTTAGTGTGTCTTCACAGTATCCATCACCATCAATTTCTGGCCCCTGATCTCAAAGGCATTGAACACTTGTTGCCTGTACTAGGTCTTTCCCAGAAACTGGCTTGGGCATTTTTTCTGTCTTTCTCTTCTGATTGCCCTCCAGATAAGAGGCCAGCTCACAACTGACCTGCCTCTGCTCTAGGACAAGTAGCCTGGGCTTCTAAACTCTTCCCCCAACAACCGCCAGCATCACAGGTATTCCTGGGACTGGGTGCTTTATGCCTTGATAATTCCTTACAATCGTTAAGGACGTTCTTTTTCTCTTCCACTTTCTCCCCTCCTTGTTTACCTGCCTCTTTGCATTCACATGGGTGGGTAATAGGTGGTATTTGACAGGGTGAGCTGCCTGGGCAGGGAGGCCAAAGAAAGAGTGTGTTCTGGCAGCAGAACTGCCAGTGTTTGTTCACTCCACTGAGCCAGTTGTCATCTGCATGCCCTATAGTGCATGACTGGTTTTTTTAAAATTTATTTTGCTCCAAAGCAAAAGCTCCAGGACCATCACTGCTATTATTGCTCAGTGCTCCGGCTGTCACCGGCTCCGCCTGCTCTCCTGTGGAGAGCTCAGCCCATTCTTTGCTAGGGCTGAGGTTCGGGAGGCAGGTGGCTTATGAGTGCTTTCTTTAACTCTCTTTATAGCAGGAATTTGCCTGAGACTTGTTGCGGTTAGAAGTACCTTGTTATCGTGTCTTTTATTGACAGACAAATCTGTGAATTGGCTATCTGGAGCTAGTTGATCAGTTTTCCAGCCCAAGATGCCATAAGCACAGCATTTACAGGGCCTGGCTCCCAGGCACTGTGTAAGAATCCGTCCGTAGATCCCGTGTGGCTGCTTCTCAAGCTGTTCTTCTACCTGGGGAGCATTCTCACTGTAATTAGAAAACATTTTGTGAAAAATACCTGTGATTGTTATCTATCATAGCAGGGAAAAGGGAAAATGACCTCCAAATAGTAGGCACTTAACAAATATTTAAGAAGAAAGAACAAATAAATGAATGGATGAACATTTATTAGTATTTATTATATACCAGATACTGCTAGACGTATGTGTCCATTATTTCATTTAATCCTCCCAATAGCCCTATTAGCCATTATTATCCCCATTTGACAGATGAGGAAACTAACTAATTCCAAGTTACACAGCAAAGATTCAAAGCCAGGGCTGTCTGACTCCAAAGCCCATGCTTAGTTTGCCTTTCTAGGCAGCCTCTCCCAGAGAGATCTTGTTCTTCCCATAGGCCAGGAGTCACAGGGTCCTCTTCTCTACTGTAGGGCAAGGTGTACCAGAGGCAGCAGTTACACGCCCTGGTTCTTCCTTCTTTATGTAGCTCACTTTGACTTAGCACCTTGGCCAGACAGAAAGAAATCACTATTACTAGAGATCTTGTAACTTGCTCCAGAGATTTATTTTTAATGACTATGAGATGTAAGGGAAAACATTTGTTTGCACACAGCTCTGCTTGTGGCTACAAAATCAATTAGATGCTCCTTTGAGTGATGGAAATTTAAGGAACAGCATCATTCCCAACATAGCTAATATTTTTTTGATTGCTTACTATGTGCCATGCATTGTTCTAAGCACTTTGTGTATTAATTGATTTAATCATCAAAGTAAACCTATGAAATAGTTACCATTCATCTTCTCCATTTCTTAGATGAGAAAGGCGAGGCCTAGGGAGATAAAGTAACTTTATCACAAGATCTCAGGTAGCTCACTATGCTTGCTGTATCCTCCCAGGATCTCTGGGCTCTTGAAGAAGATTCTGTTCCAGACCCTAGGAGAGGACAGTGCCCTAGCCAGAAAGAAGCAGCTTTAAGATTTTGTAAGGGACATATAGATGCATAATATTTTGAATCTAAAATGCAAACAAAGACATCCTAATTTCAGCCAAGTTAAACTCTAGTACCTCTATAACCTACATACTATTCCGTTAAAAAATGCTGGGTACACACAGAAGCCAGTTAGTGGAATAATCAAGTATTATTAAGTCTAATAACTCTGATTCAGGTATAGGTATAGCTTGCTTTATGGACTCTATGCATTTCTTCTCAGTGCCCTGTGAAAGGAATCTGATTTTTGCTTTGATGTTTACTATCAAATTCCAATTATGTTCTCATAGATCACCTATAATCCCTTCCCTGTTAATGGAAGTGATAAGGAAAGGATCCCTAGAACATAGTGCCTAATATGATATACTATAATATGACGCAGGGATGTTTATGCTGGGGAACTGAGTCTCCAAGTAGCACATCCTTTTTTTTCCTTTATAACGCCTTCTGACACAGAACTTTCACACGCACCCTAGATATTTTTCTTGTAGATAGGAATTCCCTAAGTTCAGACCTTCATATTTCCTCCAGAATATTCTCTATTATCTGCTAACATAGATATACTCCAGCCAGAAAATTCCTTACATGTAGGCTTTTATATGATCTCAAGTTGTCCCTTTGGCAGGATGGCATAGTGGCATGAAGCACAGATTCTAGAGTCAGGTGGTCCAGGTGCAAATCGCAGGTCTGTCATTTAATGTCTGGTGACCTTGGGGAAGTCACTTTACCTCTTGTTGCCTCATGTTCCTTATCTGTATAATGATTTTCATGAACATTCAATTATATATTTATATACCTGTGTGTGTGTGTATTTATCTTAGGATGGTTTCTGGGGCATGGTAAGTATGGTATGCATGTTAACTAGTATTGTTCTTTTATCAATGTTACAAGCTTGAAACTTACATATAAATGAATTTACCTAGGATAAAGAATATTGGTGTGCCAAACTTTCTTTTGTGTGATGAATTAGGAGACAGCATAACATGAATCAGTAAATAGCTGTGGAGCCTTTTAACCATTATTTTTGACCTTTATCTAAGAACTGCAAATAGCTGCAAAAATGACTAATGAGTTTCTCCTATTTTCCCTTTCAAACAGCTAGAGGTTAGTGAAGGGGTAGTGACACAGACAGGTGGAGGATGGGAGTGGCTAGCAGGCAGTGAGAATATAGTGAGGGTGGACCACTCCCTAGCATAAACCATGGGCGAAATTATTTGCCCCTCCGTCGCTGAGACCTGACATTGTAGCATTTCTCTCTACTTCCTTCCTCATACCAGACCGGAAGCTTTGATGGCAGAAGAGGCCAAACCCAAGCCAGCATGGAACCAGAACTACTTTTTTTCCTGAGGAGAAGTTCTATTTCATGAGCTGGGGCTCTGAGAAGCAATGCCTCAGCCCCACAGGCTTTGGTGAACCCAAGACAACAGGGTCTGCTGCTACACTTGTCAAGTCCCTGGGTGCCAACTGGTTCCATTTTTTTCCCCATTTCATTCTACAACCATGGAGGAGGCAAGAGCCATTGGGAATATGCCAGAAGTGGAGAGATGCTATCCCTTTTCAGGCTGAAGGCCTGCCCTACAGCAGGCAGTGTCAGAAGAGCTCATGAGATATGTGCTGGGCGGTGACAAGTCCCTGACAGGGTGCTAACTACAGCCTCCAACGTGGTGGCCACTGTTGAGGTCACGGGTGACCTCTTTGCTGTGGGAGATCTGTAGCAGAGGGTCCATTTCAAGTAGGAGTGGCATTGGAAAAGAGAAAATGATGCGAGTGTCCAGGAAGGCCACAGGGTGCCTTTGTAAGCAAGAAGACTAGATAGAGCCAGGATGGGTTGAGATCCAGGGGTAGGTCTGAGGGAGGCCAACAGGCTTGGAGAACCAATAGCTAAGGTCTCAGATACTTCTCTACCACCTAGCTCCTACTTTGGGATCCACATACTGGGGCCATGCACCAAAGGGATGGTGATCAGAAGTCCAGAACTTTTAGGGCCTGCCAGTTTTTCTGGATTTTAATTGAGTGTTAATGACCAAACCATATGATCTCGAAAGAAGTCCCCCTAGCCGATGAAGTCAGGGGCATGGAAATAGCCTTCTAAGTTCTTAAAACTTGCCTTTACTTAACTCCAGTTTGCCTTCATGTGGCCTGTTTACATTTGAACAGTGCCTTTTCCATTTTTCTCAGCTCCTTGGTGAAGCAGGGTTCCATTTTTCAGGTGGAGAAAGTAAAAAGCAGAAATGTCAGCAATCTCTCAGCAGAGGTGCTCAAATGGTCATTCTTTCTTTCCACAGACAAGAGTTTCAGCCCTTTTCGCCTCCTCCAGGGGCCCCAGGAATCCCTACCTCTTACTCGGCTTATTACAATATTTCTGTGGCCAAGGCAGAGCTGCTGAACAAACTGAAAGACCAACCTGAGATGGCAGAGATTGGCCTAGGAGAGGAGGAAGTTGACCATGAACTGGCTCAAAAAAAGGTAAAGTGTTTTGATGTGCCCTAGAGATTTTCAGAATTTAGCTTGAATGTGTCTAGAGGATGACCAGCCTTCTACACTCTCTAGAACATCTTGCATTCCCATATTTTCAGTATGGAAATCATACAGCCTCTCTGGGTTTCTCACAGATCCAATTCCAGTCTATTTTTGATCCAGTCAATAATAATAATAACAGTCATAATCATCATTATTGTCTCTGTGATCCTTAGAACAACCCAACAAGGGCCGGGCGCGGTGGCTCATGCCTGTAATCCCAGCAGTTTGGGAGTCCAAGGTGGGTGGATCACCTGAGGTCAGGAGTTTGAGACCAGCCTGGCCAACACGGCGAAACCCCGTCTCTACTAAAATACAAAAATTAGCCAGGCATGGTGGCGGGCACCTGTAATCCCAGCTACTCAGGAGGCTGAGACAGGAGAATCGCTTGAACCCAGGAGGCAGAGGTTGCAGTGAGCTGAGATCGCGCCACTGCACTCCAGCCTGGGCAACAAAGAGTGAAACTCCGTCTCAAAAAAAAAAAAAAAAGAACAGCCCAACAAGGCAGATATTATTATCCCTTTTTTACTAGTTGAAGGGACTAATTTGCCCAGGGGTTACAGACTAAATGGTAGATCCAGCACTTGAAGTCAGGACTGTCTGAATTTCTACTCTACAGTACATGCTGTCTCTCTGAATTAAGCCAGCCTTGTAAGTAAGTCACTACCCAGAGCACATCAGAGTTTCTGCCAGTGGGCTCTTCTAACCAATGGCAGTGCCATTGATTTTTGTTCTTTGTGCAACTTTCTGGGAGACAGAAGAGACTAAAATAAGGACAAATTATAGGCTGGCAAACTTTAGTATTTATTTGCAAGGATAGTCAATTAGTCTTAAAAGTACAAAATAGTTAAGTGGAGATGATGATGTTGTTGTTGTTCCAAGCTTTCCTTTCTTTGTCTAAGTACCACTAGTCTGGTTTTCTAATCGAATTCTTGGAATCACTTTCCCCTCCCTGCACTTACCTATTGTATTTCATAAGCAAATAGGTTGTCATGGCAACCGCAAAGGCTCAATTTACCTCTTTGTGGACATCTGAACTCATTGTAAATTGTTCTTCTGCCCATATTTCTTTCAGGACATGACCCGTAGGAAGGTAAAGGGCCATTTGCAAGAGTCCTTCCTCCAATTTCCCATCTGAAGCAAAATGTCAGGGGAAGAATTGGAAGCACGGTGATGTTAAAGTTTTATTGATGCAGATGTCTGCTTCCTTGGATTTCATGTTCCCTGAGCAGGGGTACTCCTAGCTTACTCAGGGCTTGGCCTCTACGGGGACAAACCTAATAAAAGAAGTCTGACCAGGAAAAGAGAAAGATGATCAGAAATGGCAGAGCACAGAACAACAGAAAGTGAACTCAAGTGATTGTGGGTGGGTTATGACAGTTTTTGTCTCTGAGGAAGAAAGGTGAGGAATGTCACCAATTTGTGATGTCCCAGAGAAAACAACTCAGCTCTGGCTGGATCTGTGATGACTCCACAGCTCTATCTACCATACTTCCCCAGGATTGAGGTTCAGGTTATAGAGCACAAGTTCCAAGAAATAAAGGGCTCTCTCCACTTTTATCCTTCCATCTATCCCTGGAGCCTGGGGACTGGGGTGGGAAGGTGATTTTCCAAGTGGATCATTTTCCAGATGGCCCCCAGCCATCCTTTGTCCCCAGCATTGACTTTTATTTGGGAGAGCAGATGGTGGGAATATAACTGGTAGCCTCTTGGCATCTAATTGTGTTGCCTTATTCATATCACTGATCCCCAGTTCCCAGTGGGTTTTGGAATTTTCCCCAGATGCAAACCTATTATACTTCAGACTGAGATCATGGTGATCTCCTGACTTTTGAAGAACTCTGAAATATGACAACAGGTCTTGGAACCTGGGGGAGGCTTTCTTAGTCTTGGTCACTTGGACATCTCTAAATAAACTACTAGAGAGGAATACATTCCAGAAAACTACAAGCCTGTGGTCCCAGTGCTGGGCTAGAATAAGATTAAAACATACGCTGAAGCATACTCCTATGTACAAGATACTATTCTAAACACGTGACATGTGTTAGCTTATTTAATTCTCACAACAACTCTATGAGGTAGGTCCTCTTGTTTTCCTAGTTTTTAGATGTGGAAATTGATGTGCAGAGAGGTTGAGTAATTTGCTCAAGGTTGTATATAATACCACTACTTTGCAGCAGAGCGGGAGTTCAAACTCTGGTAGTCTGGCACTGGAGTCTCTGTGCTCTTAACCACAAAGCAATACTGGCTACAGAGGCTATGGGCAGCCTAGGACAGGGCCATTCTTGTCATAACCTTGCAGCTAGACGAGTATCTATTAGTTTGGAGTATGTTGTAGAACTAATATAGTAATAATAATAGCATTAGTAAACATGCGTTGTGCATTTAAGTGCCAGTCATAATACTAAGTCTTTTACTTATGTGGTTTCATTTAACCATCAGAAAATCTCTGGAGTTGAGGAGGTATCCACTTTACAGATGAGGAAACACAAGTCTTAGTGGGATTAGGTATCTATCCTAAGGCCATAGGGTTTGGAGGTGGAATTGGAATTCAGATGTCCCTGATTCTAAAACTCCACTGTACTTCCCTGTGACTGTACTCACCTATAGGGGAGACAAATCAGAAGACACAGACAGCACTTCCCTTAAGAAACTTATAATCAATAGCAGGTGAGGGATCAGACACACACATAGAATAGAAAGTGAGGAACTTCAAGTTACACTATAGGGTTCTAATTCTAAATACTTAAAAGCGCAGACCAAAAAAGATCACTGAGAGAAGACTTACAGAGGAGGGCTTCCTGTGGGGGAGGGGAGGGGCAGAGCTGTCCCCTGAAGAAATTTAGGAATAACCAAAATGAAAAAAGAGATAAAGAGTAGGTGGAACTGCATAAGCTACTCAGGAACACAGAATGAGCGTTGTGAACACAGAGAGAGTGGGGAGCTAATTCTGAAAGGCTCTGAGGAGGGACATTAGAATGGCAAGGTGGGGCCAGACTGAGTAATAAATAATAGCAGCCTAGCTTTTATGCACCACTTACTATAGGCCAAGCACTTTGCATGCGTAATCTCATTGACTCCTTATTATGACTCAAGGCAGTGGGTAAAGCAATTATCCCCATCCTACAGATAAAGAAAGTGAAGCTGAATAATGTCGTTACCCAAATTCCCACAGCTACGAAGTGGCAAAGCTATAAGTCAAACCCAGTTGTTATAACTCCAGAACTCACAGTCCTACCAAAAGGCCTCAAAAGCCAAGCTAAGGAAGCAAAGATCTAGCAAAGTGCCATGAACTTGAGAGGTACTTAAATGGATTGAAGGAGAATGAATGAAGTGATAGGCAAATACCTTAGGGCAAATGCTTTTCCATCCTAGGCTCTCACAAGGACTGTAGCTCCTATTTATTAAATAGTCCCAGGAAGGGACTGGGTGCAGAGGCTCACACCTGTGATCTCAGCATTTTGGGAGGCTGAGGGGGACTGATCACTTGAGGTCAGCCTGGCCAGCATCATGAAACCCCATCTCTACTAAAAATACACACACACACACACACAATTAGCCCTGGCATCCGTGACGTGCACTTGTAACCTCAGCTACTTAGAAGGCTGAGACACAAGAATCGCTTGAACCTGGGAGGCAGAGGTTGCAGCGAGCTGAGATGGTGCCACTGCACTCCAGCCTGTGCAACAGAGCGAGACTCCATCTCAAAAAAAAAAAAAAAAAAAGTCCCAGCAAGTATTTATCAAGTTGCATTTGGTAAATGAAACTTAGTGCATGGATACCACTTACCCAATGCCAAAAAGTTTGGTGGTGACATGGAGATCCCTACCAGATGGATAGAAGGCGCTTGCCCAAAAGACTGGAGTTGCTCATGACTTGCCCAAGTTTTCTTTGTTTCCAGTTACTAGGATAGAGCCACCATCTGTTCCTTGGATTCCAAAACAGAGGTTACAGGCACAATCAGTTTCTGTTGATCCCCATTCTCATCCTTTGTCTTCTCCTATTTAATTCCCCTAGATACAGCTTATTGAAAGCATCAGCAGAAAACTTTCTGTCTTGCGGGAGGCCCAGCGAGGGCTGCTAGAGGACATCAATGCCAATTCTGCCCTTGGGGAGGAGGTGGAGGCCAACTTAAAAGCCGTCTGCAAATCCAATGAATTTGAAAAGTACCGCTCATTTGTTGGGGACCTGGACAAAGTGGTCAACCTGTTGCTGTCACTCTCTGGACGACTGGCCCGGGTGGAGAATGCTCTCAACAGCATCGATTCAGAAGCCAACCAGGAGAAGGTAGAGTTGGGGTCTCTGGGGTGTGGGTAGAGGGAAATGCCATTTATTTCTTCTCAGGGCTCCCTCTTTCAAGTTGGGCTACTATGGGAAACAGTAGAACATAGGGTTAAAAGCGTGTGAGCACTGAGGAGGGGCACGGTGGCTCATGCCTATAATCCCAGCACTTTGGGAAGCCAAAGCAGGAAGGTTGCTTCAGTCCAGGAGTTTGAGACCAACCTGGGCAACTTAATGAATCCCCATCTCTACTAAAAATACAGAAATTAGCCTGACGTGGTGGTGCATGCCTATAATCCCAGCTACTCCGGAGGCTGAGGTGGAAGGCTTGCTTGAGCCTGGGAGGCGGAGGCTGCCGTGAGCAAAGATTGTGCCACTGCACTGCAGCCTGGGTGACAGAGCAAGACCCTGTCTCAAAAAAAAAAGAAAGAAAGAAAAGAAAAGAAAAGAAAAAACACGAGTGTGAACACTGGCTTTTAAGTGCCCTGAAATTCTTGCCCTACCATTTATTAGCTGTGTGACTGTGGACAACTCACGTAACGTCACTCTGCCTCAATCTCTTCATCTATAAAATGACATGAACATACTACCTGCCTTATGGGATTATTGTGAGAATTAAATTAGTTTATGTTAATTACATAAAACAGGGCCTGGGACAGGTAAACACTGAATCAATGCTAGCTCCCAGTAGTAGTAGTAGCAGCAGCAGTTTTGCCTCACTCTAGAGTTGGAGGGGTAGGTCTCATCAAGTAGTGAGATTGGAAAGCTATCAGTTTCACAGGTTGGGTCACTATGCATATGCTCCTGAAACAAAATTGCCTCACCTTTCCCTATACAAGTGGCTCTGGATATACCTTTGAATGCACAACAAGAGGCACATATCCACATACATATACATACATACATGGACACATATACTCACACATATCCACTCACACAGACACACACACCATACAGAAAGTACCTCCACAGTGACAGTTGTTCACCAGATGAAAGGGACACAGGTTGGCTTTGTCAGAGCCTTCCTCTACCCCAAACCCAGTGGTGGTCCCTACATTGAAGACAGCCTTAAAGGGATGGAAAGAGGTGATTTCACACCCCCTATCCAGAATTGTTTTCATGTTTACCCTCCTGCTACTGGAAACAAAGGCTTTTGCATGGAGGTGGACTTCAGGGCAGAAAATCTAGGACTGACTAATTAGCAGAATGTGTAGCCGCTTTGTGGCAGCACCTCTGGTGGAGCACTGCTAGGCAGCACTGTTGGACAGATGTCTGGTAATTGGGAGAGCCCTTAATTGGTCCTCTGCTTCCCCAGTTGGTGCTGATAGAGAAGAAGCAGCAGCTGACGGGGCAGTTGGCAGATGCCAAGGAGCTGAAGGAGCACGTGGACCGCCGGGAGAAGTTGGTGTTTGGCATGGTGTCCCGCTACCTGCCTCAGGACCAGCTCCAAGATTACCAGCACTTTGTCAAGATGAAATCTGCTCTCATCATTGAACAGCGAGAGCTGGAGGAGAAGATCAAGCTTGGGGAAGAGCAGCTCAAATGTCTCAGGGAGAGTCTACTCCTGGGGCCCAGCAATTTCTAATTCTACCAGCACTCTGCCACGGCATCCCTGCCCAGCCACAGTGGGAAGTGCTTTCAATCTTTGTTAGCAGTTTCTCAGCAAGTAGATAGCAATTAGCAGTTTGTTCCAGCCCTCTACCCTGGATGTCTCTCACTGCCCCTTCCCTAGCAGTGGTCCTAACCAGCTAGGAGACCCTGGGGAAGCCACAAGCTTCTACCCAAGGGAGCTGCAGCAAGGTGTGATCTTACAACCACACTCTCCTTCCCACAGTTGCCAAGGGCAAGTACTTGCTGCACAGAGAACCAAGGAAGTGCCTTCATTCTGCTTTGTACTAGGACACCAAAGACACCAAGTGCTTATCACCCACCCATATCATCAACAGCCTCTAAAGGCTCAAAGGGAAGCTGCCTTGCAGCTCTACTCTTCCCCAGGGCTTGTGGCCCAGCCATTTCTCACGGAGAGCTGGCTGCCTTGAGGGCATTCACCTGGCACCAGTTTCAGGGCCTCACCCAAGCTTTGCAGGGGAAAGCACAGAGGGAGGAATTACACTGAAAAAATGAAAGCAAAGGTTGAGTACCCCCAGGTGCTCCTTAGGAAGGAACCAGTTTTAAATCAACTCTACCCTTACCTTTCCCAGCAGCAAGTTCAGGGGAAGAGGCCTAGTCTTAGCCCTGGCTAATGTGACCCTCTTCCTGTCCTAAGACTTTGTTCCTACCACCTCTTGTTTCATCTTTCCTTTACATTGCTGGGGGTTAGCCCAGGTGCCTACCCCAGGGCTTCACCATATGGGCCATTAATAGCTCTACTAAAACTGACTTCTAGATATAGGTTTCATTACTGGGGGAGGGGTTCTTATTGTTATATTTTAAATGGCCTTTTGATTTTATTTATTTTTATGTTTTGATTATTTTTTTTCTTTTTTAACTAATAAGGCGAGAAGAGGGGAGTTGGAGAGGGAAAAGTTAGCCCAGAAGGAAAGCATTTTCTGCAGATCAGCCTGAATCCACCGTGGCTAGGTAAGCAAGTGCCAAGGCATTGAATTGTTCCCACCATAGCTACCAATGTCTAGGAAGGAGTTCTCCCCTTGAACTCAGGGCCTCCCTACTGTGGCCTGGTCTTGTGCTTCCTTTAAAGTCTAAGTGACTGTGAGTTTAGCATTCCCCAGCAGGGTTCAAGTTTTTCTTACTGATTTCTTTTTGAAACCAAAGAAATCTCCTGAAACGGAGAAAGATTCAGCCATTCTCTACCATCTCCAAGCTATGGGATGAGTAGAGGTGAGCTCAGGAGAAACTCCTCTAACCATTGCTTTCTCAGCCTGTGACCTGGCTCAAGGGAACCAAAACCCAAGGTAGCTGGGAGCTCCAGCCAGAGCCAGCTCCCCAGAGCAACTGATGACCCAGCCAGGATCTTAGGCATACAAACAACTAAACTGCTGCTGTTGCCAAGGCCCTGACACCAGTAGCTAGTTTCTCTGCTGGAAAAGCAGCCCTCAGGTGGATGATAGCAAGAAGGGGGTTATGGCCAAATGCTGCCCTGTTATCCAGCTCAGCTCCCTGTTCCTCACTAACTGGGGCCAATCCTTGGTATCACACAACCCAGCCAAGGCCTGGCATCTCTTCTAATTACTGCTGAGTTCCTCAGGGTCCTTGAAGGTCAACTGTAGCAGCAGGGATGTCTCATTCAACCAAAGAATTTGCCAAGGAACTTTTGCTGCTGTTACAAATACTTGTCGTTAGCTTCCATTTCCTCTTCATTGTGTTTGAAAACAATGGGAGAATCTTGGCCAGCAGGTGTCCTGGGGTGGGGGTGGGGTAAGACTTTCTGTGGAGCCCTGGGTTTGCTCTTAGTACTGCTGCCAGAAACACTGTTAGAATGGCAACCCTGCCATTCTTCCCTCCAGTGGAAGATTCTACTTTATTCAGGAAGGCTGGTGGCTTGCAAGGGCGAGGCTTACACAAGCCAGCCAAGATTGAGAAGGTAGGGGAGTGCTTTCAATGGAGGCCATAGTTGTCATCTTTTCTTCTGAGCAGGCTCTAGGACAAAGAATGAGCAAATTGAGATGTCCTCTATTGGGAGGATGAGGCCGGTATGTTTCATCATTCTCAGATTTGTTGGCTAGAACACCTTTTTGGGAATATGGGCCTAGGGAAAAGAATGGTCACTTACCTGGACACTATGGCCGTAGTCTGAGTTTTTCTAGTCAGCATGTGATTGGTTGCACCTTAAGTTTATGACACCAAAAATACTATTAACTCCAGGCCGGGTGCGGTGGCTCACACCTGTAATCCCAGCACTTTGGGAGGCTGAGGCGGGTGGATCACCTGAGGTCAGGAGTTCAAGACCTGCCTGGCCAACATGGTGAAACCCTGTCTCTACTAAAAATACAAAAATAAGCCAGGCGTGCTGGCAGGCATCTGTAATCCCAGCTACTCGGGAGGCTGAGGCAGGAGAATCGCTTGAACCCGGGAGGCAGAGGTTGCAGTGAGCCGAGATCGCGCCATTGCACTCCAGCATGGGGGACAAGAGTGAGGAACTTCGTCTCAAAAAACAAAAACAAAAACAAAAACAAAACTATTAACTCTATTATTTTTGTTCTTAATTCCATCTCAATTACTTTCTAGAGTTGGAATCAGAACACAAGGATGCTCATTTTCACATGGAGGGAAAGTTGCCAAAGCCCTTAAAAAATAACCCCAAAAGTATACCTTGCAGTGAAGCTTGGTAGATAAAGGTGAACTGCTAAACAGACACTGGCGTGCCACATCCTGCCAGGGCAATCTCATTGTGTGTGATAGTGCTGCAAAGCTGCCAGTATTACTTGAAATGCAGTGTCTCTCCCCTGTTCTCAGTTCCTGGACTCAGCCCTCCTCCACGGCCTGCCGGTGAGTAGCAGTTTGGAAGGCAGGCCAAGGGAGGTCCCCAAAGACAGTTATTGGTCTTGACTTCTGCTTTTTCCCTTCAAATACTTATATAGGTCCCATGGGTAATAGGCAAGCATGATGGTTGATAGATAGAGAAGTCAGTGCATGAGTTACTATCACATGTCCCCGCAACCCCTCCTGCCACCTCCCAGGGCTCTGGATAATTGAATCTCCCTGATCCCACAGCTGGAGACTCAGCCAGGATATAGTCGTAAATGCCCAAGTAGAATCTGACAGAATAAGACAGAGACACTGAAAATAAAGCCCTAGAAAGGAAGAAATTGGAAGCAGAGAAAAGGAGAGGTGAAAAGTTAAAAAGCCTCTTTCAAGGTTAGGTTCAGGTTCTGTTTTCCATTTAACCTCGTGTGCCAAAAAGCTGCTCAGGCACACCAGAGCCACATCCTGAACCCAACCCTCCCTGACAGTGCTGCTCTGCCACTAGCAGGCCCCAGATGGAGGAACCTGGGCCCATTTCTGGCCACTTGAACCCATTTGGAGCTTGGTGACTCCCACTGTCTTTGCCAGAGGAGTTTTCTATGCCAATAATATTTCTGCAACAGCATATTATATTATTGAAGATTAGTAGATCTTTTTGGGGGGGTGGGGCAGGGGGCAGTTTCTATAGATGAAGAACCAATGTTGGTTGTACAGCTGTTGGGGGTCATCTATCCCATGTGAAGCTATTCTTTTTCCAAATCTTATTGTTTCTGCATTTGTGTCCTCCACCACTCCCTTCTTGGCTGACATAGATATGCCTGCCAGATTGTCATCAAGGGTCATATTTCAATAAAAGGTGCTAAGGACAAAAAAAAATATCCTGTGTTTTGACTCAGGTGATGTAAGTCTAAAGATTCTGCTGGAAAATACTGGAAAGGAATTTGGTCACCTATCCATAGTCCCTCACAGATAAACATATGACCAGTCCGTTACCCACATCCCTAAACCATTTCCCTGGCCTCTGAGCGATGGTATTGATGCTGTACCATTCATCATCCCCAATTAAGTAGCAGGATCTGCCATAGCCTTTTCAGGGGACCAGCTTTTAGACATCTATTTCAAGAGCATCCTGAGTAGAGGGCACAGAGTTCAAGCCATTGGATATTTCTGTTGTTTTATCACAGTATTGAAGCATGGTATTTTTCTACTTAGAAGGACCTCAGGATCACAGCTCTGCCCTTTAGCTTACGGATATATTTCTTCCTCTCTGGTTACTCAGTGACAACATCACAACCAGTCTAACCCCATGTTTAGAATGCAGAAAAAGTCAACAATGGGTGTAATCTCAGGTATAGACCTAAGCAGTATACAGAGTCCAGTTCTGGAGTCTAGCCTGATCGAAGGTAAGCCATGTTCTTTCTAGACTTCTTCCAATCTTGAATTCTGTCTAGTAGTTTCATCTTACTTCTAGCTGATAGTCCAATCTCACACCTTCACGCTTGGCTCCCTGGAAAGCAAGGGCCTTGCTGATCTGCTCTCCAAGGCAACCTCAAAGATTAGACTCAAATATATTCCAGGTAGCAACTCTGACATTGAAAAGCTTTCTTTTTTCCTGATCCATATTCTGTTCACATTCCAACTATCCTCCTTCTACTCAAGATATCCAGTGTGGTAGAGTAGAAAGAGTCCAGCTTTGGCATTAGAAGGAACTGTGTTCAAATCCTGGTTCTGCCACTTATCCAATGAACCTGGGCTACTAGCTCAACTTCTGAGGTAATTTTCTTATCTGTAAAGTGGGAACAGTATTATCTTGCTTGCAGAGTTATTGTAACTTGAAAATAATAATAAAAGCCACTAACAATCCAATAAGTTATTAGGCAGAATCCCAGGCCCACCCCAAACCCAGTGATAGCAGTCTGAATTTTAACTAGACTCCCAGGAGATTCATGAACATATTAGAGCATGGGAAGTACTGACTCGTTGAAAACATATTCGGTACGTGGTAACCATTATTATAGTCCTGATCTACTCGATTCATTTTCTCCTTATCCCAGGCATATTCTTGCTCTTCTCATGTTGCTCACAACTTCCTACCTGGATGAATTCAGGAAAGTTGCAGTATACAAGGTTAAAACACGAGATCAAATGAACAATCCTAAAATGTTATTAACAGTTCTGGCCAGCCGCGGTGGCTCACGCCTGAAATTCCAGCACTTTGGGAGGCTAAGGCAGGTGGATCACGAGGTCAGGAGATCGAGACCATCCTGGCTAACACGATGAAACCCTACCTCTACTAAAAATACAAAAACTTAGCCAGGCGTGGTGGCACGCACCTGTCTGTAGTCCCAGCTACTCTGGAGGCTGAGGCAGGAGAATTGCTTGAACCTGGGAGGCAGAGATTGCAGTGAGCTGAGACCACACCACTGCACTCCAGCCTGGGCAACAGAGTGAGACTCTGTCTCAAAAAAAAAAAAATGAAAGGAAGGAAGAAAGAAAGAAGGCAAGCAAGCAAGCAGTTCCGTTTACAATAGCATCAAAAGAAAAAAAAAAAACTTAGGAATAATTTAACAAAAGAAGTGTAAAACTTTTACACTGAAAACTATGAAACATTGTTGAAAGAGATTAGAGAAGATCAAAATAAATGGAAAGACACTCCATGTTCATGGATTGGAAGACTTAGGATTGTTAAGATGAAATGTGCCCCCAAATTGATCTACAGATTCAATTCAATGCTTATCAGAATTCCAGTGGCTTCCTTGCGTAAGTTGACAAGCTGATTCTAAAATTCATATGGAATTACAAGGGATCCAGAGCAGTCAAAACAATCTTTAAAAGAACAGAGTTGGAGGGCTTATACATCCCAACTTACTGCAAAACTACAGTAATCAAGACAGTGTGGTACAGACACAAGGATAGATGTATAAATGGAATTAAATTGAGAGTCCAGAAATAAATCCTCATGTATATGGCTAGTTAATTTCTTTTTTTTTTTTTTTTTTTTTGAGACGGAGTCTCGCTCTGTCGCCCGAGCTGGAGTGCAGTGGCCGGATCTGAGCTCACTGCAAGCTCCGCCTCCCGGGTTCCCGCCATTCTCCTGCCTCAGCCTCCCGAGTAGCTGGGACTACAGGCGCCGCCACCTCGCCCCGCTAATTTTTTGTATTTTTTAGTAGAGACGGGGTTTCACCATGTTAGCCAGGATGGTCTCGATCTCCTGACCTCGTGATCCGCCCGCCTCGGCCTCCCAAAGTGCTGGGATTACAGGCTTGAGCCACCGCGCCCGGCCATGGCTAGTTAATTTCAACAAGGGTCCCAAGAGAAATTGAGGAGAGAATAAATAGTTTTTTAACAAATGGTGCTGAGACAACTGGGTATCTACATGGGAAAAAATGAATTTTTCCTTGAATCACATGCAAGAATCAACTCAAAATGGATCACAGAATGTAAGAGTCAAAATTACAAAATTCTTAGAAGAAAACATTGTAGTGAGTCTTCCTAATGTTAAGACAATTTGCACCAGTGATACAAGAAATAGAAATAAATTGAAGTAAATCAAAATTAAAAACTTTTGTGCTAAAGATATACCATATTAAAAGAGTGAAAAGATAAGCAACAGAATGGGAGAAAATATTTGCATATCAGATATTTCAAAATACAAAAGGACTCCTACAACTCAATGATGAAAGTAACCGATTAAAAATGGGTTAACAGATTGTAATAGACATTTCTTCAAAGAAAATATGTGTTTTACTATGCTTGGGTTGCTATAACATACTACCATAGACTGACTGGCTTAAATAACAAACATTTATTTCTCACAGTCCTGGAGACTGGGAAATCTGAGATCAAGATGCCAGCAGATTCAATGCCTTGTGAGGGCCCACTTCTGGTTTGCAGATGGCTACCTTGTGGCTGTGTCCTCAGCAAAGACAGAAGGGATCTGGTCTCTTCCCCTTCTTATAAGGGCATTATAATTTCATTATGAATGCCTACTCTTGTGACTTCATCTAAACCAATTTACCTCTCAAAGGCCCCACCTCTATATACCATCACATTGGGGATTAGGGCTTCAGCATATGAGTTTGGAGAGGACACAAACATTCAGCTTATAGCAATATGCAACTGGCTAGCAAGCACAGGGAAAGATTCTCAAGCATTACTATTCATTAGGGAAATGCAAATCAGACCACAATGAGCTACCACTTCATACCCACTAGAATAGCTATAATCAAAAAGCCAAACAATAACAAGTGTTGGTGAGGAAATGAAGAAATTGGAAAACTCATACATTGCTGATGGGGATGTAAATTGATGCAACCTCATTGAAAAACAGTTTGGCAGTTTCTCCAAATGTTAAACGTAGAATTTCCACATGACTTAGCAATTCCATTCCTAGTTATATACCCAGAGGACCGAAAACAGGTGTTCAAACAAAAGCATGAACATGAATGTTTAAAGCAGCATTACTCATAATAGCCAAAAAGTGGAAATGACCCAAATGTCCATCTACTGAGGAATAGATAAACAAACTTTGATATATCCATACAGTAGGGTATTATTTAGCCATAAAAATTGGTAAAATACTGATACAGGCAATGTTGATGAACCTTGAAAATATGCTAAGTGAAAGGAGCCAATCACAAAAGACCACACATTATATGACTTAATTTATATGAAATGTCCCAAACAGGCAAATCTGTAAAGGTGGAAAGCAGATTAGTGGTTGTCAAGGCTGGAGGCTCAGGGACAATAGGCATGGGGTTTCTTTTGGGGATGATGAAAATATTATAAAATTAGATTGTCATCATGGTTGTCCAACTCTGTGAATGTACTGGAAACCATTGAAGTATACATTTTAAATGGGTGTGCTAAATGGTATATGAATTATTTCTCAATAAGTGTTTGTTTTTTTTAAAAAAGCTATCGATTATTTCCATCAGTCTCATTCCTCTTGACAAAAATCTGAGTTGATGGTGAGCATGTACTTCATTCCTGACTCCAAAGGGTACAATATTTACACCATTTGAATTTGGAAGTGACTTTACTATTACAACCTTCCCCTTGAAGACCTGGAAGACCCAGCGACATAAGGAGAAAGAGTAGTCTCAGCCTTGTGCTAAGACTTCAGCGAAAATAAGAGAGATGAGAGGGACTACTATTGGGAAGGAGGGGCAATCTTTCTAGGCAAATATTGTGGTAGAATGGATAAGAGCTTCAGCTCATTGGGCAAATAAACCAGTTTTAAATCCTGATTCTACCAATTTACTTTGTCACCTTAATAAGTTACTTGACTCCTCTCAACCTTAATGCCTTCATCTACAGAAGGGGGCTAATAAAAGCCCCACCTCAGAGTGTTACTATGATGATTAAGTGAGATAATTCACATGAAGCACTTAAAATAATATCTGCCATGTAGTAAGTATTTGATAAATGTTAGCTGCTAGATTTATTTTTATTGAGGTGAAACTGAAGTAGAACAGTATAAGGAAAAGTAAAGCATCTTCATCTTTGGAGTCGGACAGCTCTGTTAATGTGACCTTGAAAGTCACTTTATTTGTTGAGCCTTAGCAAATAATGAGGATAGTAACCCTTCTCTTATGGAGGCAGTTCCAAGCCTTGACACTGGAACCCACACCATGTAAGTTTGCACACTGGCTCCACCACTTACACGTTGTGTAATATTGAGCATGTTTAACTTCCCTGTACCTGGATGTCCTCTTCTGTCAAATGGTGGGAACAAAAATACATCCTTGTGTTGATGTGAGGAATTATTGAGTTAATCCATGCAAAGTACTTAGGACAATAAGTACTCAATGAATGTTAACTTTTATTATAAAGCTAAAGTAGGAATCAAATGAAGTCTCTGGTAGAGCTGTTCATATGGCAGGTTCTCTATGGATGATGGTTCCTTTCCTTACCTAACCTGCTGTGTGCACCAGGTCAAGATATTTTTGGACCTGCAGATAAAATGTTTCAGCCTTAGAAGTTCCCCACTGAAGTAAAATTTTCTGGCAAGCTCAATACTACCATCTGATGAGAACAATGTAGTCTGTTGGCTGCTTTCAAGATGACTGTCTATACTCCCAAGAAAACACCCCATTCAGAGCAGTAGAGAAAGAACTGTTTTGCATGTGGACCACTTAAGGTCCAATTTGAGGCTGGTTTAGGCAAAACATCTACTCCTCCTCAAACCTATCTTTAGACTTAAAGTCAACTTAAATGTTATTGAGTTTCCTACCCTGGGTTAAGCACTTTCACGTATCTTTGCTTACACTATTTTTCTATCTAAATGTACGTTTTAAAAGCAGAAATCCTCATTTAATCTTTAAAACAGGTCTGTGATTTTTAAGCACTATTTTATCAAAATTCAGAATCGTGGTAGCATTTTTGCTGTTTGTAAATTAAACCAAATGGATTTTAAGTGCGCAGTGTCATTCATTCATTCAACTAATGTGCCAATAATTTGTTTTGTGCTCCAGAGATTCAGAATTGGACAAGATAGTCAAAGTCCCCACTCTCGTGGGGCTTTTATCCTAATGGAAGAGATAGATAAGTATAAATATACAATTACATAACACTTTATATACAGAAATACACACACAATCACTTTTTACCCTGGTACGGCAATGCAAAACATTCTTCCTTGATTTCCTCAGCTATGTGCAATAGGCTAAACTCATGAATCTCTTTGCTACTGCAGTAACTAAAATATTTTTTGCATTAATTTTTGCCAGAGAATAACGTTTCAGTGAACATGAGAGTGTAGATATCTCTTCAAGATGTTGATTTTATTTCCTTTGGGTATTTACCCAGAGGAAGAATCTCTACATCATATGGTCTTTGTATTTTTAATATTTTGAGTAATATACACTCTTTTCCAAAATGGGGTACTAATTTACATTCCCACCAACAATGTACCAGGGTTTCCTTTTCTCCATACCCTCATCAACATTTGTTATCCCTTGTCTTTTTGATAAAAGCCTGCTATTTATGACAAAATGGATGAACCCGGAGGGTATTACGCTAAGTGAAATAAACCAGACACAGAAAGAAAAATACTGCATAATCTCATATGTGGAAGCTAAAAAGTCAAACACACAGGGGCATGGAGGTGGAAGAAATAAGGATGTTGGTCAAAGCATACAAAGTTGCAGTTACATAAGATGCATAAATCTAGAGATCTCATGTACAGCATAAGTTCTATAGTTAATAATGCTGTATTGTATACTGGAAATTTTCTAAGAGTAGATTTCAGGCGCTCTTACCGCAAAAGAGGGTAATTATGTGAGGAAATGCATATTTAACTTGCATGACTGTAGCAATCATTTCACTATGTATACGGATGTCAAAACATCATTTGTACACGTTAAATACATACAATAAAAGATTTACACCAAAGATATTTTCTCAATAGGATTTGCAATGAGATTTTTAAAAAATTGTCTAGCAAAGATGATAAACTATCACTGAAGAGGTAGGATTTGAAAGTAGTTTAGACAGAAAGGTTGAATTCCACTGTTGATAGAGAAATCAGTTCATGTCACATGGAAATCTTGCCCATTCTATGCAACGTTCAAACATGGCCAAAGACTAAAGGGTTCTGGCAAAAACTCCTCTCCTCCTGAGCAGTGTAAACCTTAACAGACCACATTCTGTTTGTAAACTGCTTAAGTTTCTTCAATATGACCCTTCATTCTGGAGTTGCTTACTGCCATTAACAGAGTAAAATAACATGGCTTTGAATTCCCATTTTCTTCCTAGCTACTTATTTTCTATCTGAAAAGGATAATTAATGGAACTCACCTCCCTGGGTGTTGAGTTGATTCTATTTTTTGCAAAGGAAAAAATCTGGGAAAAGGCCATGGGTGAAAAATCTTTCCAGCTTGAAAATGCATTAGATTAAATGTGAATAAGTCAAAGTGCTGAATAAATAACAATTGTTCCCTGATTTCTCCTCATTTTTAAATTTGATAAAGATGAAAAAGCAGACCAACCTCAGCAGATACAATAAATGATAACTTATAATTGAGAGAAAACTCTAATTTGGACTAAATTTAAACAGCTACTGTTTAGAAATCTCATAAATGACTATATATTTAAGCACCTTTTACAAATATGGAGCGTTTAGTTTTCTTTTAGAAAAGTGGGCAGTGCTAAGAGTGAGGAGAGGCATATAGAAAAGAGTAATGATCTTGTGGATAAATTAGATAATACTATGCATTTAGAACATACTTTTGGTCACTTTCTCACAGGCTGGTAGATATTTTGTTCTATCAAATAAGCCTGTCATAAAACTCAGACCATTACTAAAACCTTTTATTAAAAAAAAATCCAGCTTTGACAAAAGATAACCCAAACCACGTCTGTTATTGAAACAATCTCTGAGTGAGAAAAACCATGTGTCTCTGGGAGCTTGCTGGAATGGCACTCAAAACCCTTAGACCTGGACGCAGCTCTGCCCTCCTCGCTCTGTGACCTCGTGCTCTTTTATCAGTTCTATAAAGAGGATATTTTGGTGGTTATTAAACTGAAGAACAACACCCTGCCTAGCTGCATAACACCATGCTCCAAACTTCACCTCCAAATTGCACACTGGCCCACCTCCCTCTCATTGGCTTGGCTGCCCAGAGGATGTAGTCCTGATTCTTGCATATAAGGCCCTTCATGTTCTGTCTCCTGTGTGCTTCTCCAGCTACGACCCCTGACACCTTCTCACAGTCATCCTTAGCTCTAGCTGGTTCTGCAAACGTGTCATGCAGTCTCATCCCTCTATGCACTCACAAAGGCTGGTCCCTCTGCCTGAAAATCCACCACCCCACTCCCTGAGTTCTATTTAGCCAATTCCAGCGGGTCCTTTGGTGTCAACTCAGATTTCACCTCCTTCAGAAACATCCTGTTGATATACTAATAACAGTGTATAGTATTCGGATATGATCATTGTTTATACTTTCTGTCTCTCCCTTTAGGCTGTGGGCTTCTTGAGGGCAGAAACTAATTTATACCACTAACACTTAGCACAGTGCCCCAAGCTCATAGTAAACACTTCAGAAATACAGGGTAGTAACAATTCATGGAGGCTTTGCTGTAGGCTTCATATTTCTGGTGATATCTTACACTGGCTTATCCTCCTCAATACAATTATTAAATGTTGGACTTTCTTAAAACTTGGTCCTAGGCCCCTCTTCTCTTCTTGCTGTATGCTCTTGCCCAACCCTCTCTCTTTCTTAATCATACATACCCATGGTTAGTTTATCTCCTATATAAAGCTGGCCCCCCAATTTATATCTCCAGTTCATATTTTTTCTTAGCTCCAAAACTTTATATCTGTTTGGTTGGCTCAATGACACCCCAAAACCCAAATATTCATGTATCCAAAATTAAACATTTGATTTTCCCCTCCCAAACCTGGTTCCCTCTAGTGTTCTTTATATCTTAGTGATTAATACTCCCTCCAACCAACTAGGAAAGCTAGAAGTCTTAGAGTAATCCCAGACATCCTCCTCTTTCTCACCCCTTCCATATAGAATTGATCACCAAGTCCTATCAATTTTGTCTCCTAAATATGTCTCAAATCTATTCACTTATTTTTCCACAACTATTATCCTCTGAACTACATCATTAGCCTAACTATTCTTCTTATCCCATTTCTTGCTTTCTGTAGACTGTTGTTCATGCTGTAGCCAGGGCGATCTTGCCAAAACTCAAATATGATTATATCACCCCCTCTCCTGTTTAGGTCATTTTAATAGGTTTCAAAGCCCTTTCCATTGCCTATGAGACTGTGCATGCCCATCTATGCCTAATGATGTATCAACATCGGCTTCAACCTCATTATCTGGGCAAACCTGCTTTTCAGATTCATTTGTAGCTTTGGCTTTGATATTTAAAGACTGAATAGCCAAATATCTTCTTCAGCATTGAATTACTTCGCTTTTGCTGCAGCAGCCAATGACCCTCCGTTTTCAGTGGTTTGCAACAACAAACATTTTCTTTTCATCTCACATGAAGGCTAATGGCTAGCTACAACTTTGCTGGCCTTGGCTGGATTCAGGTAGCATCATGAATCTTCTAATTCAGGGACTGAAGATGAAAGAACTCCCACTCTCTTGGGCACATGTTTCTACTTTTGGAAATCAAAAGCTCAAGAGAGACAGAGCCAAACCATGAGAGGGTATTTAAATGGCTGCTCTTATGTAGGGTATATCATGCCCATTGTATTAGTTTTCTATTGCAACATTACCACAAACTCAGTAGCTTACAACAACACATATTTATTACCTAACAGTTTCTGTGGGTCAGAAGTCTGGGCATGACTTAACTGTGTCCTCTACTTAACAGTTTCACAAAGCTGCAGTCAGAGTGTCAACCAGGCTGCAATCTCATCTGAACGCTTGACTGTGGAAGAATCCACTTCCAAGCTCACTCATATTGTTGGCAGATACATTTTCTTGTGACTGTAGAGCTGAGGGCACTGCTTTCTGACTATCAGCTGAAGATTACCTTCAGATCCTAAAGGCCACCCTCACCTCCTAGTGGCTGCCTGCAGTTCCTAGATGCTGCTCAGAGTTCCTAGAAGCCTTGCCACAGTTTCTTATAATATGACAACATGGCTGCTTACTTCATCAAGCTAGTAAGGAGAGTCTCTAAAGTGAGTCTGATAGTAAGACTATATCTTATAGAATGTAATATAATCACAAATTAGACATTTTATCACCTTTGCCATATTCTGTCACTTAGAAGCACATCACAGGTCCCATCACACTCAAGGGGAGAGGATTGTACCAGGGCATGAATACCAGGAGGTGAGGAACATGGAGACCATCCTAGAGTCTGCACATCACATCTACTTACATTCTATTGACTAAAGCAATCACTGACTAGCCAGTCCTAAGGACAATTGGATAGTAAGGTATACTCTACCTATAGGGTGGGGAAGAATGAATAATTTTTAACAAATAATGCAATCTACCAAAACCATTATTTCTGACATCCTTAAACTTGTGCATGATCAATGATCAGGTGATCACTTAGGCTACTGCATAATAATGACAGTAATATGAATAATGGAAGTCATTTGAGTTATTAATATTTTAATATTCACTTTAAAACATAGTTCTAGATAAAACTGGAGAGAAAATCTCTTACGTTCTATATATTTTAGTTCTATCAATCCATTGAAAATAAATGTATATTCTTGCAAGAATGAAATACAATAATGCTGATTATAAGAACTGTTAAATTTATCTCCATAAAACTTAACTTCCAGATAGTTAAATATGGAAGTAGATTGGTAGTTAATATAAGTTATGAGAGCACACGCTCACTAAATAACCTTAGGGAGATTGTATATCAATTTTGAGACAGTCTTTTAAAACTTTAAATAATAGAGATTCAAGTATATTATCATTTTAAACTACAGACTTGGTTGAGGTGTTAGCATTCACAACAGTAACCAAAATAACCTTTACGTGCATATTAAATTTTAGTTAATCATTTCATGATTCCTTTAGGAAAAAAAATCTTATGTGGGAATTTTTCACATCTTATGAGGATGACTTAAAACCAATGTGTCTACTTTGTCAATCCAAATTTTTCAAGGAAGAAAAATCTCCAAAATGGAGGTTAGAGAATCTTTCCAAAGGAAGTAACAATTCAGTTAAAACCTGAAAGAGTTAGCTAGGCAAAAGTGAAGTGAAGAAGGAGAGGAATAATCCAGGTAGAGGGAGTGACATATGGGAGACCAAGAATGCTGAATACAAGTGAAAGGGGTTGAAGTGCTGAGGAGGTGTATTCCTTTACTAGGCTGCCACAACTAAATGGCTTAAAATGACTCACATTTACTATCTCATAGTTTTCATGTCAAGGCACAGTTTAGCTGGGTCCTCTTAAGACTGCAATCAAGGTCTTGGTCAGGGCTGGGCTCTCATTTAGAGGCTTGACTGGGGAAGGGTCCACTTCCAAGCTCACTCCAGTTCTCAGCAGTTCCTTTCCTTGTGGCTTTAAGACTTATGGCAGGCTGCGGCCGGCTGCAGTGGCTCACACCTGTAATCCAGCACTTTGGGAGGCCGAGGCGGGCGGATCACGAGGTCAGGAGATTGAGGACCATCCTGGCTAACACAGTGAAACCCCATCTCTACTAAAAATACAAAAAAATTAGCCAGGCATGGTGGCAGGCACCTGTACTCCCAGCTACTCGGGAGGCTGAGGCAGGAGAATGGCGTGAACCAGGGAGGTGGAGCTTGCAGTGATCCGAGATCACACCACTGCACTCCAGCCTGGGTGACAAAGTGAGACTCCATCTCAAAAAAACAAACAAAAAAAGACTTACGGCAGGCTGCTTTTTCCAAACCAGCAATGGAGAGAGAAAGACTCTAAAATTAGCTAGCAAGATGGAGTCATGTATTATAATCACAGGAGTGACATCCCATCACCTTTGCCATATTCTATTATTTAGAATCAAGCTACACTGCCCACTTAAACACTCAAGGGGAGGGGATTATACAGGGGTGTGAATACCAGGAGGTGGGGATCAGAAAGACCACCTGAAAAATTGTCCCCCACAGAGAGGCAAAGTAGTATAAGATAGGTGGTAGAGGTTCACTTAATCTGCAGTTTAGCCAAATGATGCTTGGCTAGGTGTGCGGGTTCAGTCAGGATGGTGGGAGAAATTGTAAAATTATAGGAAATAAACACAAACCCTCTTGGGAGGCCTGGGAGTTTGCATGGTTTCAGTAAAGTGTTTGGCTGAAGGCAGCTGAATTCTCTTAAAAACTTAGGGCATAGATACATAGGAATGTAGAGGAGTTTATCTAAATAACTTGTTTACTCATGTGGTCCTAAAACTAATCTTTGATCATTCAAGGGCAGGATGGCTCTCTCAGGGAGAAGGCTACCAGGTTAGTTACCCTCTAATGGTGTTGACTCAAAGCCTTTGTCATTTAATGTGTGCTAAATAAATGCCAGTAGCGCCAGCAAGTCAGGGCCGCAGCTGCAACTCTTTACACCACCCTCCTTGGTGTCGATAAGTGGCCCAGACCCTCAACCAGACTGATAGGCAAAATATCTGTGTCAGTATACGTTATTCATCCATCGTTAAGTCAAAGTCTGCAGGACACACCCCCAGAACTAGGTATCAAAATCAATATTAAGCAAAAACTAAGGCCAAATCCAAAAATTCCTCATTATATATTGAAATTCTAGTATACAGGCATAAATTTGAAAATATGTCAAAATATTAATCATAGCAAATTTATTATTAAAATGTTAGTAGCCAATTTTTAAAACTTTATTATTACAATCTGGGAACAAAATTCCCAAGTGCTATCATGCTGCCTACCACACTGTTGATCTTTCCTTCATAGCATTTTCACATCCACAACTCTATATTTACTTGTATGAATAGCTGATTAATATTTGAATCCTGTGCTAGGTTGTAATCTCCAAGAGAGCATGAGCCTGTGTCCAGTTTTGCTCACAGTAGCACTTTTGGTGGAATAGGGTTTTTGGCTCCCATATTCCCTTTGATCCTACCCATCCTCACCCAGGAGACTTTAGCATCATTAAATTGCATCAAAGTTATTCTATCAATGGTATTCAGGAAATGACAAGAGAAGGGTTTGGAACAAGAGGCTTAACTTTAAATTTTTTTAATAATTGTGAAAATTTGGAAACAACCTAAATGTCCAACAGTAAGAGAATTGGGTGTTTTTGTGTTTGTTTTGTTTTGTTTGAGGTGGGGTCTTACTCTGTGGCCCAGACTGGAGTGCACTGCAGCTTCAAACTCCTGGGCTCAAGCGATCCTCCTGCCTCGGCCTCCCAGTGTGTTAGGATTACAGGCATGAGGCACTGTGCCTGGCACTGGAATTGTTACATATACCATGGTATATTCAATCTATACAGGGAGAATGGATGCTACTTCTTTCTTTATTTAGTGGTTACCTTGTCCAGGTTAAAGAAAACAAGAGAGGCTGTTGCCCAAGCAGTACTACATGCACATCCTAATAATAAGGTAGCAAAAAATTAATTCAAACATGTTTGTGTTCAAACTCTAATTCTACCAATCTTGGATGACCAAATGGAGGTCTACCTATCCTAAAAAAGATTTGTCTAAAGCAGTGGTTCTCAAAGTGTGGTCCTTGAAGCAACAATGGCAGCAGCATCTGGGAACATGTTAGAAATACAAGTTAAGTCCCACCCCAGACCTACTAAATCAGCAGATATGGGATCCAGGCCCAGCACTCTGTTTTAACAAGCCCTCTAGCTGATTCTGATATACACTCAAGTTGGTGACCCAAGACCCTTGGTTATTTTTGCCTCTGACCACAAGGTGGCAACCTTTGTCTAAAGTCCTATGAGTTATCCAATGGTTACGGTAGGTGTAATCTTGTCTAGCCACTGAACTGTCCAAAGGCAGTAAGTAGTGATGTGATATGGGGATGTGAGGGAGAAGTGAGAGATGGGAGAGGAAGAAAAGAGATGAAAGGAAGAATGAGGACTGGAGGAGGCTTTATCTCTGCTTTGAATACAGCAAGTAAACTACAGTGAGGAGGTGGGACAATGTTAGGGGTGCTGGTTGTTTATCCTCTAACAATGCAGCTCATTCTGGGTATAAAACAATGTGAAGTAATATTGGGGAGTTTGTGAGCAGCCAATTTCACCTATGCTTTTTATCCTTGTAATCCCTAGACACCATCCAAAGGCAAGCACCTCCTCACACTATCACCTATCCTCTTCCTACTCTCATAATATAATAATGAATTCCTTCCCCAGCTATCTTCCATCACAGAATCCCCTCTTTTTAACCCTTTCCACAATTCTCCCTGGTGCCCTGTTGCACAGTAAAATAAGCTCAGCCTATGAAAATATACAGAAATGTCCCTCATACTTGAACATTTCCTGCACATCTGTAATTGAGACCTGGCACTCCAGTGAAGATTCTATTTCCCGTACAGCCCTCTCCAATTAAAATTGTTAATTTTTTCATTCCCCATAAATTATAGGGTTTTATCAAAAGGATAGATGGGAGGAAAATCCAAAGACAGAAGTCTTAAGGAGGATAAACTTTTCTCAGCTCTGGTAATGGTATCCATGCAGACATGTCACCCAACACCTTAACTTCTCAGTTCTGTTGAATGCCTCAATTCTATTTCGCTTCAACCACTGTCACCCAGGACACACGGTGGATGTTTTCAACATTTAGAGAAAATCCACTTGTAAATCATTTTTGAATCATTTGTCTTTTTCTTCTTTCCTATTTTCTACAAAATAGAATGAATTTTCTTTTTCTGGTTTACAAGTTATACCTGCCATTTTGGTTCTTATTGTAGTTGCCCTTAACTAACAAACACCCATGTTAACTATATTAGTTTCTTAAACTTATCAGTATCTACATTTTTCTCTTAACATTACAAGTACTTGAAAATGTTCTCATGTCCTTTGAGTCCCACCACACTTTCCCCATCACTTTGATAATGTTTAAAAATATCTGTTCTGAGTTACTATGGATATACACTTTTTCTTCTTTCTGCTCAGTATTTAGTTATCAAGTCACCAATAAACTAGACTACCAGTGTATACTTGCCCTTACTCCCCATGTCTCTTGCAGCATCTCCTGTATTTTTTTCCTTTCTAATTTGAAGACCTCCTCCAAAATTGTCTTCGATGAGGGTTTTTGTGTGACAAACCTTCTGAGACAGTGTATGCCACAGAATATCTTTATTACTATGCTACATTTAAATTTAAAAATGGGCTGGGCACAGTGGCTCATGCCTGTAATTCCAGCACTTTGGGAGGCCAAGGCAGGTGGTGGATCACTTGAGGTCAGGGGTTCAACACCAGCTTGGCCAACATGGTGAAACCCTGTCTCTACTAAAAATACAAAAATTAGCCAGGGGCGGTGGCTCACTCCTGTAACCCCAGCACTTTGGGAGGCTGAGGTGGGTGGATCACGAGGTCAGGAGATGGAGACCATCTTGGCTAACACGGTGAAACCCTGTCTCTACTAAAGATACAAGAAAATAGCTGGGCCTGGTGGCACACGCCTGTAGTCCCAGCTACTCGAGAGTCTGAGGCAGGAGAATCGCTTGAACCTGGGAGGTGGAGGTGGCAATGAGCGGAGATCATGCCACTGTACTCTACCCTGTGCAAAAGGGCGAGACTCCGTCTCAAAAAATTTATGAAAATAAATAATATATTAATTTAAAAATGACTGAATATAAAAGTATAGGTTCAAAGTCATTTTAAACATTATACGTCCAGTCCTTTAAAAATGTTAGTTGTCTTCTTGTATTCAATGTTGCTAAAAGTCTGTTGTCAATTTAATTCCTTTCTTTGTAGAGGACTTGATTTTTCTCTCTGAAAACTTTGAGAAGTTTATGTTTAACTTCTGTGATTGTGTGTGTGCGTGTATGTGTGCATGCACTTTACCTTCTCTGTTTTAGTCTATGTCAGCCTCATTGTGTTTGAAGAGTGAGGAAAGAAGAGCCCCAGGTAGCGCAGAACATGTTAATAATTCCCATTTGCTGCCACTCTATAAGTAACTGCTATGATCAAGGCTTCATCTTAAAACCTGTTTGAAAGAAGCAGTGCTGGGAGGTATCAGTATCCCAGGTTGTAATCCTTCAACTTTGAGGATGTGAAAAGGGTGGAGGAGTGAATGAACAATGAAGCAGGGGAGTCCCTATCTGTTTCCAACAGCCTCCCACTCAACCAAGCAGGGCTCTTTTGCTGCCCTGATATACTCTGATATACCCTCCATACACTGGTAACTGTGGTTGGAGATAATTCTGCTGATTTCTGTAGTGAAGGGTACATAATGTAGGTAGGCAATTGGAGGAGAGACAAGAACAAAGTTTTTTAAGCTTCCCTTAAATTTATTCTCTCACTGCTGCCTCCAACTACCCTTTATTTCAGGCTACAAAAGAAAACCACCCAGCTATGCAGATTGAAGCCACTACAAAGAGATGGCTTGTTTTCTCAGCTGGACCCTCAACATCACTCAGCCATCATTTTACTTGTCAGTTCCCTCTCCCATTCTTTCAGTGCCTATTAAAATCTCCAGTTGTATTCCTCAAACCTCTCCAATTCCTCTTACTTTCAGCAGTTGGCTGTTTCTTTTGCACAACTTCAGAGGCACCCTCTCATATGTGAATAACAGTTCTAAAATAAAACATACAATAATGAGAATTACAAATGTAGTGTTATGCTAGACTGCAGCCCTGCAAGGGCTTTAAGTCTTACTTCAAAGGAAAATGAAGACAACAAAATGACAAAAAAGAAAATTATAGGCTAATCTCTATATCCAGTGAAAATATTTCTCAGGATAGAAGTGGAAATCAAGACATTCTCAGACAAAGGAAAACTAAGAGAATTTGTCACCAATGTACCTTTGCTATGGCTAAAGTAAGTTCTTGAAGCATAAAAAAATGATAAAAGAATGAATTTGGGGACATAAGGAAAGAAGAAAGAACAGTGGAAGAGTTAAAATATGGGTAAATGCAATAGACTTTCCTTCTCCACTTAAGTTTTCTAAATTACATTTGATAGTTTAAATAAAAATTATAATATTGTCTGATGTGGTTCTTAATGTATACAGAGGAAATATTTGAGAAAAGTATATTATAAATGGGGGAAAGAATAGAAATTTAAGGGGATATGCGATTTGTATACCTCACTCAAACCGCTAAAATGTCTGTAGACGTTGATAAGTTATGTATGTATAACGTAATGCCTGCAACAACCACCAAAAAATTTATATGAAAAGCTACACTCAAGAACACTACAGATGAATCAAAACCAATTTTTAAAAAATATCGAAGTAATCCAAAGGAAAAATAAAACAGAAATGAAAAGCAGAAGGAACAAACAGAACACACACACACACATACACACACACAACAAAATGGAAGACTTAAATCCTGGCACATATAGTTCCATTAAAATGTAAATGGTCTAGGGACTTTGATCCAGACAAGAGGACATAAACTGATCTCTTTCTGCTTCTCTTTGCTAAGTATAACTATAACGTAACACAAGAAGCAACCATAGGAGGACTCTGAATGGTGGAAAGAGGAAGATGGACTGGCTGGGGACCCCAGTACTGGAAGAACAACATAGCAGTTGTGTGTCTTACCACCCCTCATCCAGCAACAGAAGGCAATTAGGCCTGGCATCTTCTGACCCTGACATATCAGATAAAGACTACTCAGGCAGGCTCATGCCTTCTCCAGATCGGATGGGAGTCCTGCTAATTACTCCAGTTAGGCCCAGTGGCACTGGTGATCAAGTAGGAGCTCCAGTAATGATAAGTGACCAGAGAAAGTGCATTTCATTCTTATGGGCCAGAGAGTTTCTTTTCTCACCTAGAGACACCCAGTGGCCCCAGTGGCACAAACAGGGTGACCCCACCACAGCAAGTGGTCCTGCCTGGAAAGTGTTTTTTGTACTCTATGGATTGGAAACTCTATTCGCCCACCTAAAGACACTGGAAGGCCTAGCGGCACTGAAAGGGGGTGATTCCTCCACAAAAAGTGACCAAATACAGGAATACAAGGCAGTGTTTTCCTTTTTATATAAAATGTCCAGGAAAAGACAATGAAAGCAGGTTTCCTGGGATTGAGGATTCATGGAACGGGGGGTAGGGGAAAATGTTCTAAAACTGGATTTGATGGTTTCATAACTCTATATACTAGAAATTATTTAAATAGGTAAATTTTATGGAATGTAAATTATACCTCAATCAAACTGTTTCTTAAAATGACTCACAGCTAACTAGGAGTAGAAGGAACCTCCTTAATCTAATAAAGTATATCTACAACTAACATCATACTTAATATGCAAGATTGAATACTTTTTCTTTAAGACTATGGAAAAGACAAGCATTTCTATTCTCACCACTCCTATTTAATATCATATTGGAAATCTTACCCAGTGCAATAACACAAGAAAAGAAATAAAAAGCATACAGAATATAAAAGAAGGAATAAAACTCTCTATACACAACAAAATTGTCTCGTGGAAAATTCCATGGAATCTACAAAAGAACTATTAAAACTAATAAATGAGTTTATCAAGGTCTCTGAATAAAAGGTCAATATACAAAAATTAATTACATTTCTTTTTTTTTTTTTTTTTGAGACGGAGTCTTGCTCTTTCGCCCGGGCTGGAGTGCAGTGGCCGGATCTCAGCTCACTGCAAGCTCCGCCTCCCGGGTTTTACGCCATTCTCCTGCCTCAGCCTCCGGAGTAGCTGGGACTACAGGCGCCCGCCACCTCGCCCGGCTAGTTTTTTTGTATTTTTAGTAGAGACGGGGTTTCACCATGTTAGCCAGGATGGTCTCGATCTCCTGACCTCGTGATCCGCCCGTCTCGGCCTCCCAAAGTGCTGGGATTACAGGCTTGAGCCACCGCGCCCGGCCTAATTAATTACATTTCTATATACTAGCAACAAACAATTAGAAATCAAAAGTTTTTTTTTAAAGTACAATTTTCAATTGTACCGGAAAAAATGAAATACTTAAGTAGAAAACTAACAAAATTGTTCAAGATACGTATACTAAAAGCTATGAAACATATAGGAAAGATATGAAAAACTAAATAAATGGAGATATGAGCCATGTTCATATATTGGAAGACTCAATATTGTTAAGATATTAATTATCCCAAAATTGATCTATAAATTCAATGCAAACTCAATTAAAATCCCAGCAGGAATTTTTTTCTAGATATTAACCAGGTGATTCTTAAATTCATATTGAAAGGCAAAGGAACTAGGAGATCCAAAATAGTTTTCAAAAAGAATAAAGTTGGAGGACTCATAGTATCTTATTTCAAGACTTACTATTAACTGTATCAACACAGTGTGGTATTTGGAGGAATTACTCTATTGGATGTTAAGGCTTATTATTCAGCTATAAAAAATCAAGGTAATTATTGTATTGGCAGAAGAATAGACACGTAGATCAACTGAAAAATACAGACCAAGAAGTAGCTCAACACAAATAGAGTCAACTGATTTTTGACAAAAATTCAAAGGAAACTTAAGAGAAAAGGTAGTCTTTCAACAAATGGTGCTGGAATATTTGGACATCCATATATTTTTTAAATGAACCCGAATTATTTTTACATAAAAATAAACTCAAAATGGTTCCTAAGGCTAAATTTAAAATGTAAAATTTATAATATTTTGAGAAGAAAAAATAGAATATCTGTGACCTTAGGTTAGACCAAGAGTTCTTAGATACCACACTGAAAGCATGTTATAAGAGAAAAAATTTGATAAATTGGGCCTCATCAAAATTAAAAACTTCTTCCCTGTGAAAGACAACATTAAGAGAATGAAAAGACAGGATACATAAAATATTTGCAAAACTCATATTTGATAAAGGACTTGTATCCAAACATATAAAGAACTCTTAAAACTCATCAATAAGAAAACAAATGACTCAATTTAAAAATGGACAAAAGATCTTAACAGACAAATCATCATAGAAGATATACAGATGACAAGTAAGCATAAGAAAAGATGCTCAACATCATATGTCATCAGGGAATTTCAAATTAAAATGACAATGAGATTATTTATACAAAAATAAACTCAAAATGGTTCACTGCACACCTTTTAGAATGGCTAAAATCCAGAACACTGACAGCACCAAATGCTGGCAAGGATGTGGAACAACAGGAATTCTCATTCGTTGCTGTTGGGAATGCAAAATGATACAGCTACTTTGGAAGACAGTTTGGTAGTTTCTTACAATGATAAAAATAGTCTTGCCATACGATCCAGCAATCTTGTTCCTAGGTACTAGCCAACTGACTTGAAAATTTATGTCCACACAAATATCTCAATGCAAATGTTTATAGCAGTTTTATTCCTACTTACAAAAAACTGGAAGCAACCAAGATGTCACTCAAGGCGAATGGATAAACAAACTGTAGTGCATTTATACTATGGAACACTATTTAGCAATTAAAAGGTATGAGATATCATGCAATAACATGGATGAATCTTAAATGCATATGCTAAGTTTAAAAAGCCAGTCAGAGAAAACTATATACTACACAACATTTATACGACATTCTGGAAAAGGGAAAACTGTAGAGACTGAAAACAGTTGGGTGGTTTTCAGGGGTTTGGGGAGGAGAAAACGTTATTAGGTGAATCACAGGAGATTTATGTACCATATAAATATATTATATATGGTACTGTACTGATGGATTCATGACACTACCCTTTTGACAAAATTCACAGAACTTTACAACATAAAGAGTAAACTTAATGTATACAAATTTTAAAACTCAACTGGGAAGTTAGGGATCCTAGGATGGAATGTAGACTGTAACAAAATAATATAACTGTATTACAAATATATGGCACAATTTAACCGAAGTGTTGGGGAAAAGGAAGTACTGACCTCAGTAACTTTGAATATGGCCAAAAACTGCAAAGCTAAAGACCACGGGAACTATACATAAGCACTTTACCACAAGTCGTTTTTTTCACAAGGGCACAGGTTAACAATTCTGGAACCACTGTACGTGTACACCAGGATTGAATACATAAGTGGATGGTGGCAAACAGGTTTCTCACTGTTGGAGTGAGATATTACAGATAAGCAAGAGAGAAAGGCTAGAATGAACCATGTAGTATTGCTATTAGTGTCCGCGACATCAGTATGAATTCATGTTTAGCTTAGCATAGAAACTGATATAGAAAGAATTGTGTGTATCCATGGTTAGTATACATACATGTATTTCCTAGCTCTGTGAGAGGGCCTAGAAACAATGACACTGTAGTAGCAATAGGCACACCTAGAACCCAGATATTAGTCTTAAGAATCATTTTCCAATAAAAGGAACCAAGGCTCCTGGAGAAATGGCTGATTCTAGGACTGGGACAGGAAAGACATAAGACAAGCCTGTAGCATCTTGTAGTTCCAAAAATAAGGAAGTGCTCAAAAAAGTCACAATGATAGGGGCATGCTAAAGGGACACACATACCAACTGAAAGAGTTAAATGACCAAAGCTGGAACAATTTGAGCAACAAAATAAAGTAATATTGGTCTATAAGCCAAAGTATAAAATAAATATCCATAAGTCTATAGTGATAAAAATGACCAAATAAACAAATGGGGGAAGACATCTTTTATGCATAAGAATTCAAAATAATTTCTGCAGATACTCCACCCCTAAGGAGATGGAACATAACTCTCCACTTAAGTATGGGTTGTGCATAGAGACTTCTTTCCATAGAGCATGATATAAAAAGGAGGAAAAAAGAATAACTTTATAGTAGAGAAACCTGGCAAACACTAACTTTAGCCAAGTGATCAAGGTTAACATCAACTGTGAAAGATTGTGTTGACAGTATATACTCTTGATATGATGTTATGAGAATGGCACTTTACCTTTGTGGTCTTCTGTAGAAACCTGTAACTCTAGTGTAGTCATTAGAAAAGTACTGGACAAATCTCAGTTGAGGGGCATTCTATAAAATACCTGACCAGTGCTCCTCAAAACTGTCAAAATCATCAAAAACAAGAGAAACTGTCAGAGCCAAGAGGAGCCTACAGAGAAATGATGACAAAATGTAATGTGGTTTCCTAGATGGGCTCCTGGAACAGGAGAAGCACAATCAGTAAAAACTAAGGAAATCTGGATAAATTACAGACTTAAAAAAATGTGTCAATATTGGCTCAATAATTGTAACAAATATACCTTATTAATTTAAAATATTAATAATAGGCAAAACTGGGTGTGGGGGATATGGTAATTTTCTGCACCATTTTTGTAACTTGTCTGTAAATCTAAAACTATTCTAAAAGTAAAGCTTATTTAAAATGTAAAGGTGCTTGGCAAAGTGCAAAACTTCTCAATATTATTAGACATTAGGGAAATGCAAGTTAAAACCACATTAAGATAACACTATACCACTATTAGAATGGCTAAAACTTTTTTTAAAAGCTGACAATACCAAGTGCTGACAAGGATGCAGAGCAACTGGAACTCTTATAAATTGTTAGTGGGGATGAAAAATGGTACAGTAACTTTGAAAAACAATTTGGCAATTACTTTTTTTTTTGTTATTGTACTTTAAGTTTTGGGATACACGTGCAGAACGTGCAGGTTTGTTACATAGGTATAAATGTGCCATGGTGATTTGCTGCACCCATCAACCCATCATCTACATTGGGTATTTCTCCTAATGCTATTCCTCCCCTACCCCTCCCCACCCCCGGACAGGTCCTGGTGTGTGACGTTCCCCTCCCTATGTCCATGTGTTCTCATTGTTCAACTCCCAGTTATGAGTGAGAACATGTGGTGTTTGGTTTTCTGTTTCTGTGTTAGTTTGCCTAGAATGATGGTTTCTAGCTTCATCCATGTCCCTGCAAAGGACATGAACTCATTTGTTTTTATGGCTGCATAGTATTCCATGGTGTGTATGTGCCACATTTTCTTTATCCAGTCTATCAATGATGGGCATTTGGGTTGGTTCCAAGTCTTTGCTATTGTGAATAGTGCTGCAATAAACATAAGTATGCATGTGTCTTTATAGTAGAATGATTTATAATCCTTTGGGTATGTATCCAGTAATAAGATTGCTAGGTCAAATGGTATTTCTGGTTCTAGATCGTTGAGGAATTGCCACAATCGCCAACAATGGTTGAACTAATTTACACTCACACCAACAGTGTAAAAGCATTCCTATTTCTCCACATCCTTTCCAGCATCTGTTGTTTCCTGACTTTTTAATGATTGCCATTCTAACTGGCATGAGATGGTATCTCATTGTGGTTTTGATTTGCATTTCTCTAATGGCCAGTAATGATGAGCTTTTCTTCATATGCTTGTTGGCCGCATAAATGTCTTCTTTGAGAAGTGTCTGTTCATATCCTTTGCCCACTTTTTTTCTTATAAATTTGTTTAAGTTCTTTGTAGATTCTGGATATTAGCCCTTTGTCAGATGGATAGATTGCAACAATTTTCTCCCATTATGTAGGTTGCCTGTTCACTCTGATGAGTTTCTTTTGCTGTGCAGAAGTTCTTTCGTTTAATTAGATCCTGTTTGTCAATTTTGGCTTTTGTTTCCATTGCTTTTGGTGTTTTAGTCATGAAGTCTTTGCCCATGGCTATGTCCTGAATGGTATTGCCTAGGTTTTCTTCTAGGGTTTTTGTGGTTTTAGGTCTTACATTTAAGTCTTTAATCCATCTTGAGTTAATTTTTGTATAAGGTGTAAGGAAGGGGTCCAGTTCCAGTTTTCTGCATATGGCTAGCCAGTTTTCCCAACACCATTTATTAAATAGGGAATCCTTTTTCCATTGCTTGTTTTTGTCAGGTTTGTTAAAGATCAGATGGTTGTAGATATGTGGCATTATTTCTGAGGCCTCTGTTCTGTTCCATTGGTCTATATATCTGTTTTGGTACCAGTACCTTGCTGTTTTGGTTACTGTAGCCTTGTAGTATAGTTTGAAGTCAGGTAGCATGAATTACGAGTAAATCTGCAATAATTATTTATTTTAAAGTTAAATATATACTTACCATGTGACCCCATAATTCCACTTCTGGGTAACTACCCAAGTTAAATGAAAACCTATGTTCACACAAAAGTCTGTATATAAATGTTTGTTGCAGATTTATTTGTAATTGTCCCAACCTGGAAAGCAGCCCAAATATCCCTCAATGATGAATGGACATCATTCATCATTTGAACAGTAGTACAGCCATATAATGAAATACTACTCATCAATGAAAAAGAAAGAATTATCGATACATAAACAACTTGGATGAATCTCAAATGAATTACACTAAATGAAAGAAGTGAAACTCAAAAGACTACAGACTGTATGATTCCATGTATATGATGTTCTGGAAGAGGCAAAATTCTAGGAATAGAGAACAGATCAGTTAGTGACAGAGGTTAAGGGTTGCTGGGGAAGGCAATACTATGCATTTGTCAAAACTCATATAACTTTACACCAAAAAGAGTAACTTTTACTGTATCCAAATTAAAAATAAAACCTAAAACTTGCTTACATATCTATATTCCATCAGCAAACAGTTAGAAAAAAAATTCTTAAAAGACACTCTTTCAAAAAATATTGAAGACCTAACATCAATCTAACAAAAGATGTGCAATAACACTTTGGGGAATATTATGAAAATTAATTGAGAGGCATAATGAAGATCTTTATAAAGGAGAGATATGCCATATTCATGAATTGGATCACTCAATGCAATGTGGAAGAAAGAAGATTTTTTTCTAATAAGTGGTGCTGGAACAATGGGGCATCCATATGGGAGACAAAATTAGATTTGAACACTACTTCACATCAACACCAGGTAGATTATAGACCTAAAATTGAGTAGCAAGCCTATAAAGCTGCAGAAGATAATATAGAAGAATATTTTCATAACCTTGGAGTGAGAAGAAAATATTTGCAAAACATATAAAAACATTTGCATCCTATAAAGGACTCATATCCAGAATATACATATATATAAATCTTACACACCAGTAGGAGACAAACAGCCCAATAGAAAAATAAGGAAAAGACTTGAAAAGTCACCTCACAAAAGAGGAAATCCAAATGATGAATAAACTTAAAAATACACCGACTTATATATGTCTACATTTAAAAGTATGACAAACGGCAAACATAGGAGAGGATGTGGATCAAAATAACCTTCATACACTATTGGTGGGAATGTAAATTGATACAAGCACTTTATAAAACAGTTTGGCATTATTGATTAAATTTAAAGATATGCTTATGCTATGACACAGCAGGTATATCATGGGTAATAAAGAGAACAGAAATGTGTGTACATATACACCAAACGATATGTAGCTTTATTCATAACAGCCAAAAGCTAGATACAATCCAAATTTCCTTCAATGTTGGATGACAATTTTTTCTGTATTCATATAATATACTACTATACAGCAGTGAAAATAAAGATATTACAGTACATAAAACAACATGGATGAATCCCACAAACGTAATCTTGCACAAGAGAAGTCAGGTACAAAAAAAGACATAGTATGCTACTGAAGTCTTATAAATTTCAAAACGGACAAAATTTTACTGTAGTGTTTAGAGATGCACACCTAGGTGGTAAAGGTATAAAGAAATGCTAGGAGGTGATTACCACAAAAGTCACATTACAGTTAACCTTTTATCAGGGTGGAAGGATACATGATAGAAAGAGACACTGGTAGAGGGCTTTCCTGGGTGCTGACATTGTTTTATTTCTTGAGCGATGGTTACATATGTGTATTTATTTTGTGATCATTCATGAAGCTATACACTCATGATGTATATACCTTTCTGTATGACACTTACATTTCACAATTTTAAAAATCCCTCAGAAGAAAAAATGGAGGCTATTGGACATAAAAAGTCTCTCAGCTTGCCACCCCTTTGCTGGCCTCTGTGTGTACACCCATCCTTGCATTTTCCCCCCTACCCTCAAACATAAGGGTTCTCTTCTGTCTCCTCTGAGCCCTTTCACCACCAATTATTCTCTTTCTCCAACATCTTCAACTTGTTTTATTCCACTGCTTCATCCTATCAATACGCTGAAACGATCTAGTCTGGGCAATTTTTCTTTTTTTCTTCTTTTCCCCATATCTCCTCACCTTCTCCTTTTACAGTTAACTTTAAGAGATAAATGTGCACACACACTACCTCCATTTCACTCTTCAATCAGTTGAAATCTGGTTTCCATACTTCCTCTCACTGCCTCCCACCCTCTTTAAGTTCATTGATGATCTCCTTTCTCATTGCTAAAGCCAGTGGTCAAGTTTCAGGTGTCATCTTTGTGGCCCTTTCTCTTGTATTTGATACTAGTTATCAAATTCTTTGAAATGCTCACCATTGGCTTCCACAATACTCCTTTCCTGGATTTCCTTTTGCTACTATTAGTACTGCCACTAAGAAGAAGAAATATGTCTTATAGCTAACAATGACAGTTTTTTCTGTTTTTGGCAACATTCTAAGTACTTACATATAGTAACTTGTTTAAACATCATATAACCCCATACAATAGATACCATTGCTATCATACTCATTTTACATGTAAAGAAATAGAGGCAGCAAAAAGGTCACCAAGAAAAGTGGCAGAGGTGGGATTTGAACCTAGGCAGTCTAGATCCAAAATTTGTTCTCTTAACTTCCACCTCTTTTGCCTGCACACCACTGAGAACTCTTTCCTGTCTATTCTTATACTGCTGGTGTTCCCTGGAGTTTATCTTCAACCTCCTCTGCTTTTCTCACTCTACAAGGTCTCCTTAGATAATCTCCTCTACTCTCATGATGTAAAAGACCATCTACATGCCAGTGACTCCCAAATCCACACCTACCACCCTGACCTCTCTGCTAAGTTCCAGACTATCATCATGGGCATGTGACCTGTGCAGTCTCACAGGGCCCCATGCCTAGAAGGGCCTTGCACCTGGTTTAATGTGCTGCTGTAGCTGCCTTGAAATTTCTTTATAATTTTTGAAAAAGTGGCCAAAATGTCACCTGTACCCCAATAACTTATGGAAAAATAAAATAAAAATACATATAAAAATAAATCTTTCATCCATCTTGAGTTAATTGTTGTGTATGGTGAAAGGTAGGGGGTTCAGTTTCATTCTTCTGCATATGGCTAGCCAGTTTCAAATAAAATTTTTATGTACATGGCAGGGTGACATACTACTAATTTAATGCCCAAATACCTTGCTCTTTATTTTTTCAGTGAAGTGGATTAATAAGGCACCAGGAGGTTTGGGGCAGGTCCTAGGTCGTAGCATATTTAACAAGCTCTTGGGTGATCGTGATACACACTGAAGTTTCATATAAGCTCATCATGAGGATGGGGCTGAGTTGCCAAGATAGAGCAGTGGGGAGTTGGTAAGTTGTACAGCTTCCCTCAGGGGAAGAAACAAACTAGAACCACCAGGTTTCTAGTTCTGCTTCTGTTCATACAGAACACGGTGGTGGTGACAGGCCTGGGATGGTGGGTAGCTCTGGGAAGACTTGGTTATTAGGCAAGCCTGAAGTGCCCCAGTGAAAGTCTCCATTGCAGAACTCAGCGTAGAGGGAGTTTAGCAGGGAATTGCAAAGTTCACCTTTGAATGAATGGACCACACCAGCCTAGAAGAGGAGCAATGAGACTTTTGTTGCCACAGCCTAATAACCACGACCTTTGCTCTTTTCTTCCCGTACTGCCTAAACCCCAAGATTCGGGTATAATCAAATGAAAATGAAAGAATCCCACAAAGCAATTGATATTGGACTTCTAGCCAACTCTGCTGAGTGAGAGCTCATATAGGATTTATTTGTTTTCTAATTGAATCCACATAGATTTTAGTGCACTTTTAAAAATGGATATACATGGCAGTTTATTTCTAATAATTGGTAAGTCTAATATATGGAGTTAAAAGCCAACATTGTTCTAGCTTTTAAATGCACTGATTCTGAAGCTGCAGTAAGTCCTGCAATTAAACTTCAGGTTCCACACCTCAAAATTGCCCCGAAATGTAACTTTCAAAAATATGTATATACTAACAAAGCTTATGTTTTACAAATTTATGCCAACGCTAGCACTTACATAAAACAAAGCAAAGCCATAGTTCACAATAAAATACTATTTTCTCTATTTCGTGAATCAGAGAATCGATTTTATTTTAATTAAGCACTTAAAATGTAGATTAATTTTTAATTAAATTTTGATTTGAGATATAGATTCCTATGGAGTTGCAAGAAATAATACAGAGCATGGACGCTTATTCGGTTTCCCCCAGTGGGAAATAGTACAGTATCACAGCCATGATATTGACATTGATACAATCCACTGATCTCATTCAGATTTCTCTGGTATTACTCCTTTCTGTGTATGTATAAGTGTGTGTGTGTATTTAGCTCTATACAATTTAATATATATGTAAGTTTGTTTATCCTCCACAATAGTCAAGATATAGAACAGTTCCATCCCACAGGATCTCTCATTTTGCCCTTTTATAACCACATACATTTCCCTCTCCTGAACCAAAACTCTAAATCCTGACAACCACTAAATCGTTCTCAGGTTCAATGATTTTGTCATTTCAACAATTTTATATAAATGGAATCATACAGTACATAACCTTTTGAAATTGGTTTATTTCACTCAGCATAATTACTTGGGTGTGTTTTTTCCCACTAATATATTTTTGAGTTTGCATTTGGTTCTTTTTTATATAGTTTCTATTTCTTTGCTGAAATTTTCATTTTTTAATTTATTTCTACCATGTTCATAATTGCCCATTGAGGCATTTTTATGCTGACTGCTTTAAAACTTTTGTCAGATAATTCCAGCATATGATTCATCTCCATATTGGCATCATTTGGTTATCTTTTCTCATTCAACTTATTTTCCTGGTTCTTGGTATGACAGGTGATTTTTAAATATATTCTACAAAATATCCACACTTTTGTTACTGAGGAAAGTCTGAGAGTCCTACGTCAATCTTCTATTTTAGGAAGTCTCCTTGTTTAGGTTTAGCATGCAAGTCCTGGCCTACTCTTGCGTGCTGTGGTTCTAATGACAGTTTAATTTTCAGAGCTTTTACTGTGTTTTCATCTGCTTGGTTTACGTGGTGTGTTTGAGGCTTTCACTGGTCTGTGCTGATTCAGCCTGTGGAGGCAGAAGGTGCTTCCCCAGGCTAGGTTGTTATGATGCCTCTAGGTGGGAAAAGGGAGTCTCCAGGAAGAAGGGTTCCTGCAACTGGCCATATGTTGTGCAGGATCCACTCTCCCTACCCCAAGGGCAACCTGGCTTGTCTCTGTGGGAGAGGATCTTCTCAGGCCCAAGGACACAAAGAAGCTTCCAGGCTGGGTCACTTGTTCTGAAGGGATTCTTCTTAGAGGTGACCTGCTAACCACCAAGTACAGTAGGGAAGGGAGTCTCCAGGCCCACAGGAACAAAAAGGTTTATTATCAGAATTTATAGTTGTACCTAGAGGAGAGGAGCAACGAGAAACGAGTCTATGTATGTCATCTTACCTGAACTAGAAGACCTCTCTGTTCTCTTTTCTGCTGGTTAAGATGTCTTAGTATTGAACTAATTTCTTTCCCTTTCTAAATTGTATAGGGCATTTTAAAAATATATCGTTTTTGTTTTACATTTAAGAAACTTATCATCTGTAATTTCTATAGCCAACTGGATCATTCACCAATAACTTAACTGGAACAGTCACTGGTGTTTTATGCAATGTCATTACTTTAAACAAAACCTGTTTCTTAAAGTACAACATAACTACAGAAAAAAATGAACAAATCTTAGACTTTTATGTGATGTTGTATTTTTTTTTACCACAATAAATAAAAACAAAAATAGAATATCAGGAGACAAAGCAGCCAAATTCTGGAAGACACCAATAATGCCTCCAGACCCTCAGGCTAGTAGAGGTCACTGGGGCAAATTCTCAGCATATAGGCCCTGTGTCTTCAGCTATTTTTTCTCTCCCAGAGTCAGGAAAACAGTTCTTGATGGTTTCTCATCTATGAAGAAATAATAAAGAAATGTGGAATTCATTGTACCTTAAGCATTGTGGAGCCAAAGCATAGCTGCTCTAGTTGAAGTTAAGATAGCATTAACAACCCTGCCCTTTTCACTGGACTTTTCACTGCACAGTCTTCCTGTCATCAGGGCCCTTGTGCAAATTAAGTAAAATAAAATAGGCAAAAGGCCTGCTACATGGCAGATGTTTTTTAAAAGTTTATTGAATATAGAGATAAAATGAGAGAGTAATACAGATTGACTCATATTATAAACACACACTGCTGACAAGAGATAATGCTCCTTTTTTCTGCCAGGGAAGAACAGACAAGAAGTGGGACTTACTTTGTGTGCCAAGCACCATGAAAAATGATTTATAAATGAGATCTCATTTAACCTCCTACACTTAATGCTAAGAAAGGTATCTATTAATTTTCCACTTGAGAGATGAGAAAACTGAAGCTAAGAAAGGTTAGGCAACTTGCCCACTGACACACAGTAAAAAAAAAAAAAAAAAAAAGTGCTAAAACTAGGATTTGAATATTAACCCTCTAGCCCAGATATAAAGTCAAGCCTGTTCAGAGAACAAAGCTCAAACCCTTGTTCTTGGAGTGCAATAATCCAATTCAGGCAGATCTTTCTGGCCTTTTCTCTCCTCACTTCCCTGCCTTGTATGTTTTTCTGTAGTAACTGAATACTCCCTTCTTCAGTCCTCCCCCAAGCCAACCATTACATCTTTACACCCTGCTGCTTCTCACTTCTGTGCATTGTTCCTACTGTCCTCAGCCTGACATCATCTTTTCCTCCCTCTCCCTTTTACATGACCAGTCACCTTTTCTTGAAATATTCCTAAATCCCCACTGTTTCTGTCTCCATAACCTGCCCCCTCCATACACTCCCACTATACCCTGTGCTTATTTATACTGAATTGCCATTGTATATTTTCTTTTCTGTGAGATCCTTGAAGGCAAGAACCATTTCTTACTCTTTACTCATCTCTCCATTGTGTCTAACATAATATCTGTCACATAATCATTATCCAGTAAATATTTATTGAATGAATAAATGATTGAATGAAAAAATGAATGACTTCAGATAGTGTTTATTCCTCTTCAGCCATTCATCTATCCTATTCTGAATTTTTGGAGCTGTATTCTTATGTCACCTTATTATTATTTATCTCATATATTTCTTTAACTCAAGTCACTTTTCAATATTTTAAATCAATTTAGCGTTGTTTAAGCAATGTTTGTGAAATCATGGGCTATATGTATTGTAGATAGATGTATATTTCTAATACACATCAAGATGAATACATAACTATTGACATTCAAAATGCTCACCTGTTTATCTCCTGAATCATTTTGTGTACAGCCAGTGGTATGTATACCATGGTTAAAGAAATAATGGCCTAATGTCACCGCTGTTGCTGCATTAAGCCTAGATCTGGTGAACAGAGGGTTCTCAACCCTGGCTACAGGTTATAATTATCTGGGGAGATTAAATTTTTTTTGCTAGACATTCTGATTTAATTGGTGCAGTGGAGCCAGAGCACTGATTTGTTTCAAGTTTGTCCAACGTATAGTTAAAGTTGAGAACTACTGAGTTCACTGAGAATTAAATGAAAGCACGTCCAAAGCATTTGGTACACAATATATTCAAAAGAAATGTAAGTTGTTATTAATATTCTTATCATTTTATTAGGCTTTTTTATTGGTTACTGTTTCTAGTTTCCATTCCAGTAACCTATCCACATCCTGCCTTACTCTGGCAAGCCCACGCATCTCTGGCCCCAAAGACCTGGCCAGCTGTCTGAATCACGTCTGCTGCTGATGGCTTTGAACATCATCCTTTGCCCTCCTAGTAGAACGTCTGTGATGGGCCTCTGCCACTGGAACAACATGTATTCTACACACTCTGGTCGAAGGCACCCATGGCCAGGTTTGTGGGTGATTGTGAATAAGCCCCCATGCCCTGCTTCTCTGTGGAACTTGAAATGCAGCGGGTGGCCATGGCAATCACACGTTGCCTCTCTCCCCCTCCCGCTTATCCAGGGACATCAGGTTACAAGAGAACATGCTGTTCTTCTGTCTTAGTAATGGGGTGGAGGAAGGGGGAAAGGCCAGCTGTATGCATATGAGTCGCATATGAGTTGCATATGAACCTCAGGTGAATTTGTTGTTATGGAAGTTGTTTTGCTTTTTTTTTTCATACCATCAGCAACTGAAGCTGGGTTTGAGCCTAAGCAAGGCTGCTAACGTGGCTACTTGCTAATGATCACCCTAAAAGCAATAGTTAATGTTTATTAAACACTATGCACTGTGTTAAAGTTCTTATATATGGATGATCTTATTTAATCTCCAGAGCAACCCTTTGAGACTGGGTCTATTTTTATCATCTTTACTTTTCAGATACAAAAACGAGGCCCAGAGAGGTGAAGTGACCTGTCTCAAGGCAGCAGGAGGAGAAGTCCAAGAAATCTGGCTCCAGAGATTGTACTTTTCACCCGATCTCTAGATTTAGTCCTAGAGCTACAAGAGACCTGAGACATCACCCAATCCAACTCCCTTATGCTATCAATAGGTGAAACTGAGAGCCGGCTAGGGAAAGGAATGTTTTTCTGAGCCATGAACATTTTTTAAGAAAATTTATTTAACAAAAAATTTTAAGCATCTACCAACAGGAGACCCTGTGCTAGGTGCTGGGAATATCCAGTGTTTTTTTAAAAGACAAAAATCCTTGCCCTCATGAAGCTTATATTGTAGAGGGAGAGAAAGACTATAAGCAAATTAATGAAATAAATGTATTAGATGTTGATGAGTACTATAAGAAAAATGAAATGAGGAAGAGGCATAAGGAGTATGGATAACTTTTAATTTTAAATAGGGTAGTCAGGGAAGATCTCACTGAAAAGGGACATATTTTGAATTAAGACATGAAGGAGGTAAGGGAGTAAATTATTTGAATGTTTTGGGGAAGATTTTTCCAGGCAGACACAACAGTGTGGCTGGAACAGAGTGAGCATGAGGAAAAGTCGTAGGATATGATGTTGTAGAGCTAATGAGGGAACAAACCATGCAGGCATTTGTAAGTCATTGTAAGGATGTTTTTTTTCATTTTGTTAAATATTTATTGATCAGCCATTTGCAACAGACACAGTTCTAATTACTCAGGATACTGTGTTGAGTACTTGCATTTAAACTCCCAGATCTCATTTTTTTTTAACCTATATACATCAAAAGTACATAGCCATCATGCCAAAAACAGTTGATACATTAAAAGGAGACATTCTCCAGACCAATGGAGACAATTCAACAAAATGTATGAGTGAACAGGGAGTCCTAGCTCTCAATTTGTTGTTCCCTGTATGTGAAATATTGGATATACCATTTAGCCTACCAAGGCCTTAACATTTAACTAGATGCTCTTTATATTTATACTCATTTAAGATCTAACTAGCTGCTCTTTAAAGCTTATAACGAACAGAAATTTAACTAGATGATTTTTCAGGTTTCTTTCAAGTAAAAAGAAACCTAAAGTTTTTCTTTTAATCTCTCAAATCAGTGGTTTTCAAAGTGTGGTCTCCTACCAGAAGCCTAGAAATTTGTTAAAATGCAAATTTTAGACCTCACCCTAGACATACTGAACCACATACCCTGGGGCAGGGAGTATAGCAATCTTTGTTTTAACAAGTTCTCACAGGTACTAAAGTTTCCCAACCACTGCCTGGACATATATCATATATTTAATAGTAAATATATGTATGGATAATTTTTCTTTTTTATTTTTCCATAAGTTATTGGGGTACACAGGGTATTTGGTTACATGAGTAAGTTCTTTTTTTTTTTCTTTCTTTATTTTTTCGAGAGGGAGTCTCATCCTCTTGCCCAAGCTGGAGTGCAACTGGTGTGATCTCGGCTCACTGCAACCTCCCACTCCCAGGTTCAAGCGATTCTCCTGCCTTAGCCTCCCAAGTAGCTGGGATTACAGGCGCCCACAACCATGCCCAGCTAATTTTTTAAAAAATATTTTTAGTAGAGAGAGGGTTTCTCCAAGTTGGCCAGGCTGCTCTTGAACTCCTGAGCTCAGGTGATCTGGCCGCCTCGACCTCCCAAAGTGCTGGGATTACAGGCGTGAGCCATCGCACCTGGCCAAGTAAATTCTTTAGTGAATGTGAGATTTTGGTGCACCCATTACCCATGTATACACTGCACCATATTTGTAGTCTTTCATCCCTTGCCCCGTTCCCACTCTTCCCCCCAAGTCCCCAAAGTTCATTGTATTATTCTTATGCCTTTGTGTCGTCATAGCTTAGCTCCCACATATCAGTAAGAACATACAAGTTTAGTTTTCCATTCCTGAGTTACGTCACTTAGAATAATAGTCTTCAATCTCATCCAGGTCACTGCAAATGCTGTTAATTCATTCCTTTTTATGGCTGCATAGTATTCCATCATATATATATATATATATATACACACCACACTTTCTTTATCCACTTGTTGATTGATGGGCATTTGGGTTGGTTCCACGATTCTGCAGTTGTGAATTGTGCTGCTGTAAAAATGCATGTGCAGGTATATTTTTAAAATAATGACTTCTTTTCCTCTGGGTAGATACCCAGTAGTGGGATTGATGGATCAAATGGTAGTTCTACTTTTAGTTCTTTAAGAACACTCCACACTCTTTTCCATAGTGGCTGTACTAGCTTACATTCCCACCAGCAGCATAGAAGTGTTCCCTGTTCACCCATCCACACCAACATCTACTGTCTTTTGATTTTTGGATTATGACCATACTTGCAGGAGTAAAGTGGTATCCCATTGTGGTTTTGATTTGCATTTCCCTGATAGTGATGTTGAGCATTTTTTCATTTGTTTGTTCACCATTTGTATATCTTCTTTTGAGGGTTGTCTATTCATGTCCTTAGCCCACTTTTTGATGAGATTGTTTGTTTTTTTCTTACTGATTTGTTTGAGTTCATTGTAGATTCTGGATATTAGTCCTCTGTCAGATGTATAGATGGTAATGATTTTGTCCCACTCTGTGGGTTGTCTGTTTGCTCTGCTGACTGCTCCATTTGCCATGTAAAAGCCCTTTATTTTAATTAGGTCCCAACTATTTATCTTCATTTTTATTGCATTTGCTTTTGGGGTCTTGGTCCTGAAATCCTTGCCTAAGCCAATGTCTAGAAGGATTTTTCCAGTGTTCTCTTCTAGAGTTTTTATAGTTTCAGGTCTTAGGTTTAAGTTCTTAATCCATCTTGAGTTGATTTTTATATAAGGTGAGAGATGAGGTTCCAGTTTCATTCTCTTACATGTAGCTAGCCAATTATCCCAGCACCATTTGTTGAAAAGGGTATCTTTTCCCCACTTTATGTTTTTGTTTGCTTTGTCAAAGATCAGTCTGCTATAAGTATTTGGGTTTATTTCTGGGTTCTCTATTCTGTTCCATTGGTCTATGTGCCTATGTTTATACCAGTACCATGCTGTTTTGGTGACTATGGCCTTATAGGATAGTTTGAAATCAGGTAGTGTGATGCCTCCAGATTTGTTGTTTTTGCTTAGTCTTGCTTTGTTTATGTGGGCTATTTTTTGGTTCCATATGAATTTTAGAATTTTTTTCTAATTCTATGAAGAATGATAGTGGTATTCTGATGGGGATTGCACTGAATTTGTAGATTGCTTTTGGCAATATGGTCATTTTCACAATATTGATTCTACCCATCCATGAGCATGGCATGTGTTTCCATTTGTTTGTGTCATCTATGATTTTTTTCAGCAGTGTTTTGTAGTTTTCCTTGTAGAGGTCCTTCGACTCCTTTGTTAGGTATATTCTGAAGTTTTGTTTTGGTTTTTTTTGGCAGCTATTTTATAAGGGGTTGAGCTCTTGATTTGACTCTCTGCTTGGTCACTGTATAGAAGAGCTACTGATTTGTGTACATGAATCTTGTATCTGAAAACTTTGCTGATTTTTTTTATCAGTTCTAGGAGCCCTCTGGACGAGTCCTTAGGGTTTTCAAGGTAAATGATCATATTGTCAGCAAACAGTGACAGTTTGACTTCCTCTTTACCAATTTGGATGCCCTTTATTTCTTTCTCTTGTCTGATTGCTCTGGCTAGGACTTCCAGTACTATGTTGAAGAGGAGTGGTGAGAGTGGGCATCCTCATCTTGTTCCAGTTCTCAGAGGGGATGATTTCAGCTTTTCCCCATTCAGTATTACGTTGGCTGTGGGTTTGTCATAGATGGTTTTTATTACATTAAGGTGTGTCCTTGTATGCCAATTTTGCTAAGAGTTTTAATCATAAAGAGATGCTCAATTTTGTCTAATGTTTTTTCTGCATCTATTGAGATGATCATGTGATTTTTGTTTTTAATTCTGTTTATGTGGTGTATCACATTTATTGACTTGCATATGTTAAACCATCTCTGCATCCCTGGTATGAAACCCACTCAATCATGGTGGATTATCTTTTTGATATGTTGTTGGATTCCATTAGCTAGTCTTTTGGTAAGGATTTTAGCATCTATGTTCCTCAAGGATATTGGTCTGTAGTTTTCTTTTTTGGTTATGTCCTTTCCTGGTTTTGGTATTTGGGTGATGCTGGCTTCATAAAACAAATTAGTGGGGCTTCCTTCTTTCTCTATCCTGTGGAATAGGTGTCAAAAGGATTCATACCAATTCTTCTTTGAATGTCTGGTAGAATTCTGCTGTGAATCTGTCTGTTCCTGGATTTTTTTATGTTGGTAATTTTTTAATTACCATTTCAATCTCACGGATTGTTATTGGTGTATTCAGGGTATCTAATTCTTCCTGCTTTAAGCGAGGAGGTTGTATTTTTCCAGGAATTTATCCATCTCTTCTAGGTTTTCTAGTTTATGTGCGTACAGGTGTTCATATTAGCCTTGAATGATCTTTTGTATTTCAGTGGTGTCAGTTGTAATATCTCCTGTTTTGTTTCTTAGTGAGGTTATTTGGATTTTCTCTCTTCTTTCTTTGGTTAATCTTGCTAATGGTCTATCAATTTTATTTGTCTTGTCAAAGAACCAGCTTTTTGTTTCACTTACCTTTTGTATTTTTTGTTGTTGTTGTTTCAATCTCATTTAGTTCTGCTCTGATCTTGGTTATTTCCTTTCTTTTGCTGGGTTTGGGTTTGGTTTGTTCTTGTTTCTGTAGTTCCTTGAGATGTGACCTTAGGTTGTCTGTTTGTGCTCTTTCAGACTTTTTGATGTAGGCATTTAGGGCTATGACTTTTCTCTTTCCTTTTCTTTTCTTTCGCCATATCCCAAAGGTTTTGATAGGTTGTGTCATTATTGTCATTCAGTTTGAAGAATTTTTTAATTTCCATCTTGATTTCATTTTTGACCCAATGCTCATTCAGGAGCAGGTTATTTAATTTGCATGGTTTTGAAGGTTCCTTTTGGAGTTGATTTCCAGATTTATTCCACTGTGGTCTGAGAGAGTGCTTGATATAATTTCAATTTTCTTAAATTTATTGAGTCTAATTTTATGGCCTATCATATGGTCTGTCTTGGAGAAAGCTCTATGCACTGTTGAATAGAATGTGTATTCTGTGGTTGTTGGATGAAATGTTCTGTATACATCTGTTAAGTCCATTTGTTCCAAGGTATAGTTTGAATCTGTTGTTTGTTGATTTTCTGTCTTGATGACCTGCCTAGTGCTGTCAGTGGAGTATTGAAGTCCCCACTCTTATTGTGCTGCTGTCTATCTCATTTCTTAGGTCTATTAGTAATTGTTTTACAAATTTGGCAGCTCCAGTGCTCGGTGCATATATGTTTAGGATTGTGATTTTCCTGTTGCACAAGGCTTTTTATTGTTATATACTGTCCCTCTTTGTCTCTTTTAATCACTGTTGCTTTAAAGTTTGTTTTGTCTGATACAAGAATAGCTACCCTTGCTTGATTTTGGTGTCCATTTGCATGAAATACCTTTTTCCACCCCTTTACTTTAAGTTTATGTGAGTCCTTATGTGTTAGGTGAGTTTCCTGAAGGCAGCAGATAGTTGGTTGGTGAGTTCTTATCCATTGTGCCATTCTGTATCTCTTAAGTGGAACATTTAGGCCATTTACATTCAATGTTAGTATTAAAATGTGAGGTACCATTGCTTTAATTGTGCTCTTTGTTGCCTGTGTACTTTGGTTTTGCTTTTTTGTTTTTGCCTTTTAACTTGTACTTTTGTTTCATGGGTCCTGTGTGATTTATGCTTTAAGGAGGTTCTGTTTTGATGTGTTTCCAGGGTATGGTTCAAGATTTAGAACTCCTTTTAGCAGTTCTTGTAGTGGTAGTTTGGTAATGGCGAATTCTCTCAGCATTTGTTTGTCTGAAAACGACTGTATCTTTCCTTCATATATGATGTTTAGTTTCACTGGATACAAAGTTTTTGGCTGATAATTGTTTTGTTTGAGGAGGTTGAAGATAGGGACCTAATCCCTTCTAGCTCGTAGGGTTTCTACTGAGAAATCTGCTATTAATCTGATAGGTTTTCCTTTATAGGTTACCTGGTGCTTCTGTCTCACAGCTCTTAAGATTCTTTCCTTCGTCTTAACTTTGGATAACCTGTTGACAGTGTGCTTAGGTGAAGATCTTTTTGCAATGAATTTCCCAGGTGTTCTTTGTGCTTCTTGTATTTGGCTGTCTAGGTTTCTCACAAGGCTGGGGAAGTTTTCCTTGATTATTCCCCCAAATATGTTTTCTAGGCTTTTAGAATTCTCTTCTTCATCAGGTATACCAATGATTCTTAGGTTTGGTCATTTAACATAATCCCAGACTTCTTGGAGGCTTTGTTCATATTTTCTTATTCTTTTTTTCTTTGTCTTTGTTGGATTGGGTTAATTTTCTTTGTCTTTGTTGGATTGGGTTAATTTGAAGATCTTGCCTTCGAGCTCTGAATTTCTTTCTTCTACTCGTTCAATTCTATTGCTGAAACTTTCCAGAGCATTTCACATTTCTAAAAGTGTGTCCAAAGCTTCCTGAATTTTTTATTGTTTTTTCTTAAGCTAATCTATTTCTGTGAATATTTCTCCCTTCACTTCTTGTATCATTTTTTGGATTTCCTTGCATTGGGCTTTGCCTTTCTCTGGTCCCTCCCTGATTAGCTTAATAACTAACCTCTTGAATTCTTTTTTGTGTAAATCTGGGATTTCTTCTTGGTTTGGATCTGTTGCTGGTGTTGAAGAGCCTTGTTTTGTCATATTACCAGGGTTGGTTTTCTGCTTCCTTCTCATTTGGATAGGCTCTGTCAGAGGGAAGGTCTAGGGCTAAAGGCTGTTGTTCAGATTCTTTTGTCCCATGGGGTGTTCCCTTGATATAGTACTCATCCCCTGTGAATGTGGCTTTCTGTGAGCCCAGCTGCAGTGATTGTTGTCTCTCTTCTGGATCTAGCCACCCAGCAAGTCTACCCAACTAGGGGTTGTCTGCACAGAGTCTTGTGATGTGAATTGTCTATGGGTCTCTCAGCCATGGATACCAGTGCCTGTTCTGGTGGAGGTGGCAGAGGGTGCAATGGACTCTGTGGGGGTCCTTAGTTTTGGTGGTTTAATGCTCTATTTTTATGCTGGCTGACCTCCTGCCAGGAGGCGGCACTTTCCAGAAACTATCAGCTGTAGTAGTGTGGAGAGGGACCGGTGGTAGGTGGGGCTCTAGAACTCCCAAGATTATATGTCCTTTGTCTTCCACTACCAAGGAGTATAGGGAAGAACCATCAGGTGGGGGCAGGGCTGGACATGTCTGAGCTCAGACTCTCCTTGGGTAGGTCTTGCTGCAACTGCTGTGGGGGATGGGGGTGAGATTCCCAGGTCACTGGGGTTGTGTACCTAGGAGGATTATGGCTGCCTCTACTGAGCCATGAAGGTTGTCAGGGAAGTGGGGGAAAGCCGGCAGTCACAGGCCTCACCCAGCTCCTACGCAAACTGAAGTCTCACTCCCATTGTGCCTGCCCCCAACAGCCCCAAGTCTGTTTCCAGGCTGAGGGGGAGATGGGCTTGAAAATTTGCCCAAGGCTATCCTCCTCCCAGCTGCGAGAGAAAAGGGCTTTAGTTCTTCCCAAGCCTGTGAAGTCTGCACACCTGATTCGCTCCCTCCCCTGAGTTCTGGCCAGGAGGCTTCTCGCCCTGTTCAAATTGTTACAAAGTTCAGCTAGAGAATTTCTTCTTCCTGTGGAGTTTTACCCCCTGCTCCTCTGGACACCCTCTGGATGAATCCCTGTGGTGCCAGGCAGGAATGGGCTGCTTGGGGACCCAACGAGCTCCCGGGGCCTTTCTGCAGCTTCCTCTACCCCTGTATGTCCCTCGGTTCTCCAGGCTGACTCACCTCCAGGTAAAGTAGGAAACTTCTCCCACAAACAGACCTTCAGCTTCTCCAGTGGAGGGTGTGTTTGGGAGAAAAGAGTGTCCCTCTCCCACTTCCACCGTTGGGGGACTCACAGTATTTGGAGTGTCTCCCGGGTCTTGCAGGAGCAGTCTGCTTCCTTCAGAGGGTCTGTGAGTCCTGGTTTGTTCTTGCAGTCTATATGGAGGTAAAATTCACAGTGCCAGCCTCTGCATGCTGCTCTGTCTTGAGCTGCAATCTAGTCCTGTCTCCCGACTGCCATGATCCCCTGAATCCCCCATTGTAAGGATTTTAACTTTTACTCTGAATGAGATAGTCATTGGAGGATTTGGAGCAGAAAAGTGACATATCTGACTTCAGCATTGAAAGTATTTCTCTGGGCCAGGCGTGGTGGCTCACGCCTATAATCTCAGCACTTTCAGAGGCTGAGGCGGGCGGATCACAAGGTCAAGAGATTGAGACCATCCTGGGCGACATGGTGAAAACCCGTCTGTACTAAAAATACAAAAATTAGCCGGTGTGGTGGTGCGTGCCTGTAGTCCCAGCTACTCAGGAGGCCAAGGCAGGAGAATTGCTTGAACCCAGGAGGTGGAGGTTGCAGCGAGCCGAGATGGCACCACTGCCCTCCAGCCTGGGCGACAGAGCCAGACTCCGTCTCAAAAAAAAAGAAAATATCCCTCTGGCTGCTGTGAGGAAAACAAACTAGACAGGCAAGGGTGGAAACGGGGATGAGTGAGGAGGTCAGTGAGTGAATGGTGGCTTAGAACAAAGTGGTAGTGGTGAAAAAGATTAAAGAATGGTCAAATTCTGAGTAAATTATGAAGGTAGACCTGGTTATGAGGAAAGAGCAGTTATAGGGTGTGATAAAAAGAGAAGAATCGGCCGGGCACAGTGGCTCACGCTTGTAATCCCAGCACTTCGGGAGGTCGAGGCGGGTGGATCACGAGGTTAGGAGATCGAGACCATCCTGGCTAACACGGTGAAACCCCATCTCTACTGAAAATACAAAAAATTAGCCGATCGTGATGGCACACGCCTATAGTCCCAGCTACTCGGGAGGCTAAGGCAGGAGAATCGCTTGAAACCAGGAGGTGAAGGTTGCAGTGAGCCGCGATCATGCCACTGCCTTGCAGCCTGAACAACAGAGCAAGACTGTCTCAAAAAAAAGAAAGAAAATCAAGAATGTCTGGTTCAGACTCCTCCATCACATTTTCTGTTGGGCCTAAGAATTGCTTTAATCAGGCAGCTGCCATTAATTCTTATCTTCTCCTGTTTCAGTCCAGTTCTGAAGATATTTAGCAGATTGGCTATGTGCTCCGGGAAGTTGTCCTCTAGAGGATCATAGAAAAGAGCTGAAGCCAGCAGAATCATAGAGCCACTGTAGTGAAGGTGAGGCAGCTTGCCCTGATGTGCCCTAAGCCAATCTGATCACCTGCCTCAGAACCACTGCAAGAAAAAAGGATATTCTGAAATTTGAGGCCATACGTGCCCATTTGCCTGCTGAGTGAGCAGCAATTATGGCCCGAGCAGGAAAGAGTGTGACTCCCGTGGTCCCCCCTGCAGACAGTCAGCAGAGACTCACTTTACAGCCTATAGATAATACCCCAGGTGGGGAATCCACTCTACCCCCTTTGCAGGTCACCTTTAAGAAGTGCCTCAGATCTCTAGGCAGACATTTGTAATCTAGAAGAGAGAAAGCTCTGGTTTTCTATTTTGGGTGACAGCTTTATGTTAAAACATTTGCAGACATGTGAAAAGTAATTGATTTTGCTCCTCCCCGCTCCCTGTTTTTTGGGTCATGTCTACTAGGATTTACAGTTTGAAAATTCTTGAGAATACCAGCTAATTCTAGTCATGCTTTCAATTGCATCCTTCTAACAACTACATTTCCAGGAAGATATCAGGCAGGTTAAAAGTTTCTTAGCAGATCCAAAAATTGAAAGGGAGAGGCATAACACTTCATCAGAGAGCAGAGTGTACTAGGAAATGGGGAAAAGCCTGTCCCCCTTTAGTCTATTCTGAATCTAATATAACACATCCCATCCATGTATACATAGCTTCCCCAAATTGTCTGGACTGGTGTAGATAACAGAGACTGGGCAATGCAGACATCTCCCAATTCTAGCAATGGTATATAGACCAATAGCAGGAAAAGTAGTTGAGATATAGTCTCACTCCTTTTTAGCTATTCCCACCCCAATGGTGGCACACTACCCCCTAAGAATGGTGACCACATATGTGTGACAGCTTTCCTAACTCGAGCCTGTCTATGATTGTATTTGCCAACTGGAAGACACCAGCAAAGCTATAGAGGGACAGTAGTCTGAGCCACAAGCCACCAGGAGAGGAAGTGACCGAAAAAGTAAATGTATTTTCACTAGGAATTCCATTTAGATGGGCCTTTAAGGGATCACTGACTAATAACACTAAAATAGTTCTTCTGAAGGCTATGCTGAGAACTCTACAAGTCATAAGGTAATAATAGTCATAGCTTCCATTTATGGTGATCTACCCTGTACTGGACACTTTACATGCTTTTGTTAATTTAATAATTACAACAACCTTTCAAAATTGGCATTGACATACCCAGTTGAAATATGAGGAAATGAAGGCTACTACTGACTTTGCCCATGTCCCATAACTAATCAATGGCAGATTCAGGATTCAAAGTTGGCCTGCTGTGCTTGTTCTGCAACACTGGATGCAAGTCTCTAGAATTCAAGATTCTTTGAAGCTGCCTCCCTTCTTACCTATTAAACTCTCTCGACTCATGGCTTCACAGTCTGTGTGATCTAATTGAACCTCTATCACCACACACCCTCATGAAAACACCTTGCACACTTCAGGAGGTATATGGGATATTAGTTAAGACTGTAGGCTCTGGAGCCAGACTGTCTAGGTTCATAATGCCTCTTCTGCCATTTACCTATGGTGTGGACTGTTTCTCATCTGTAAAACTGAGGTAATGTACCTATCTCAAAGGGTTGTTTTGAGGATTAAATGAGATAGTATATATAAAGCTCTTAGAATGGTGTTTGGCACATGGTAAGACATCTTAAGTGTTAAGTATTATTTTTCTTACCTCCTTTCCCATTTCTGTTTTTCTGTTATGCTTTATTTAGAAAACAGTTCCCATCCTTTTCTTTCCATCCAGGTACTTCTTAGCAAGCCTTCAAGGCCTAGCTCAAACCTCCCTCAAGATTTTTCTGACCACAACTCTGCAGTACTTACTTTTGACATATTACCCACTTATTTTGTATTAACTGTCCCTAGCCTAAGCCTGGAACCTAGGAGGTGCTCATTAAATGCTTGTGGAGATGCACAAATTTATAAATAAAGGAGTCTTGTTGCTAGCTCTTTTTTATATGTGAAGATTCCTCCCAACCACCCACCCTGCGACACACACACCCAATTAGGCAATGCAAGCATTCCTGTCCTTTTTTATAACTTCGCTTAACAAGACTTGGATTTCAGGGTGGGATTTTTTTGTCCAGGCAACTTGCTCATTCTCACTCTCTGGCTGGTCTCCAGGAGACAGACGAACACTAATTTGCTAACACTTTGCCTTCCTGACTAGGTACCTTAGCTTTATAGTGGGAAAAGCATAACTTTCCTCCTTTTTACTGGTCTAAGGACCACTGAGGGATTCAAATTTGAGGTTCTGAAGCTTCTCTTCCTAGTCCAATTCCTGGGCCCTCTTCTCATCCCATTCTGTATTCTACCTGGGTGATAGCATTAATTCACATAGTTTTAACTACTGCCTCCATATTAATGGTTCCCATGCACTGCTATGCTGGTAAATGTTTAACCACTGGCTCTCTGTCATCAATTGATGGACATTTGGGTTTTTTACACCGTTCACACCTTTGGTTATTATAAATAATGGTGCTTCAACATCTACATCCTCTCAGAATACCATTTCCTCATCTTTCCTTGGTAATTTCAAATGTCAGCTCAGATATCTGCACCTCCAAAAGCCTTCTTAGGCCTATGCAGAAATTATGGAAGTTTCTACAGTATCTTTTTCCCCTACTCGATACTTACACTGTGATCAAGTGTTTCCCCCACTATACTACAAGTAACTCGAGGTAGAGACTATATTTATTAATCTCTGTATCCCCAGCCCTAGCACAGTACATATCTTGCAAGAAATATTCAGTAAATATTTGTTGAATGAATGAATCAGCTCACTCTCTATGCTCATCTCCCATCTCCATATACTTACACCAGTGACCTTGTTCTGTCAGTTACCTTAACCCCTCCTCAAAACCCACATACACCATTCATTGTCTCTTTCCATTGGTGCTTTTCCTCAGCCTATTGACACTCTCTTTCAATCATTTCGTTCATTGCCACCCTTCTTAAGTGGGTGTTTGGAGGTCCCATAGCCATTCTCTCTCTACCCACTCCTTTCAGAACTCTATAATGCTACTAGAACTCTATGGAAACTGCTCTTTTTAAAGCTTTTCTGCTGCCAAATTCAAGGGGCCTTTCTCAGAAGCCTGTCCCCCTTTTGACTATCCTGAATCTAATGTAATACATCCCCACCTGAACAAACCTTCCCCAAATTCTCTTCTTTTAGTCTTCCATAATAGGATTCTAGTCTGGTAATTCTTCTGCCTCTCAGGCCATGTCTTCTTTGTTTTCTTCGCTACAGTCTCTTTGGCCTCTCCTCACATTGGTGATGCTTCTCCAAATTGAATATTGTCCAACTGCATTTTAATCAATACTCTCCAGAAAATGTTCCCTCTCTTTATTTCCTTTCCCACCCTCCTCTCACTTTGTTCCTGTAATTCCAGATGTCCAAGAAACAGTCCCATATAAGCTATTCACTTCCTCTTCATCCCCTGAACATTTCACCATGAAATTGTGAGCTCCCTCTCTCAGTGAGCATTCCAGCCCAACTTTCTTTTTTTTTTTTTTTTTTTTTTTTTTTTTTTTTGAGACGCAGTCTCGCTCTATCGCCCAGGCTGGAGTGCAGTGACCGGATCTCAGCTCACTGCAAGCTCCGCCTCCCGGGTTTACGCCATTCTCCTGCCTCAGCCTCCCTAGTAGCTGGGACTACAGGCGCCCGCCACCTCGCCCGGCTAGTTTTTTGTATTTTTTTTTAGTAGAGACGGGGTCTCACCGTGTTGGCCAGGATAGTCTCGATCGCCTGACCTCGTGATGCGCCCGTCTCGGCCTCCCAAAGTGCTGGGATTACAGGCTTGAGCCACCGCGCCCGGCCCAGCCCAACTTTCTTTCCTCTTTCAGTGGAATTAAAATGTTGTGTCATCTTTGACTTCCCTATTGCCTTTATTCCTAAGGACCAGTTAAACTCTATAATACAAACACTTTTATCTCTTTCCTCTCCACCTGTTTCTCTCCAGCCCTACCCTAACCATCCTCTTCTTTATTCTTGAAACTTTATACTTGATTTGTGCAACAGCCTTCCAGTTGTTCTCCCTGCCTCCATTCCTCTCTGCCCTGCTACCAATTCCAACTACCCAATGAATATACTCAAGGTAAAACTGTAAGCATGTTCACCAAAAGACATGTACAAGAATGTTCATAGCAGCAATATTTTTAAAACCTCTAAAGTTGATATAATCTATCAACAGTAGAATGGATACATATATTGTGATATAGCCGTACAATGTAATATTATACTGCTTATGAAAATGAAGGAACTACACCTGCATGCAACAAATGATGGAACCTAAAAATAAAATGTTGATCAAAAGTTCTGGGACATAAAATAGCACATATTATATAATTCCATTTATATAAGGTTCAGTAACAGACAAAAATAATATATGATTACGAGAGTGGGCACACTGGCTCACACCTGTAATCCCAACACTTTGGGAGGCTGAGGCAGAAGGATCGCTTGAGTGCAGGAGTTCAAGAACAGCCTGGGCAACATAGTGAGATCCTGTTTATACAAAAAATAAAAAATTAGCCAGGCATGGTGGCCCACACCTGTAGTCCCAGCTACTCAGGTGACTGAGGCAGGAGGATTGCTTCTGCCCAGGAGGTCGAAACTACAGTGAGCTGTGATAACACCACTCTACTACAGCCTGGGCTACAGAGTGAGATTCTGTCTCGAAAAAGAAACAAGAATATATGGTGATCAAAACAGGATATTTGTTATCCTTGATCAGTAATAGTGCCTGAAAAGAGACACAGGAAGACTTTGGGCAGGGAAGAATGGAAGATAAGTTCTGTTTTTTGATACATGGGTGTGTTCCATTTGTGATAATTTATTGACTTGATTGCCCATGTGCTTTTCTGCATGCACATTAAAATTAAAATCTGACTGTGTCACTCCCTTTCTGAGCTAAGTATAGTAGAATGAGCACAGGCCTCTGTCATCTGACAGACCTGAGTTAGAATCTCAGTTCTTCCAGATAATTGTTTATGACCTTAAACAAGTCATTTCATAAGTCTGTTTCCTCATCTGTAAAATGTGAATAATAATTTCTATTTTTCTTGGTATTTGTAAGGATTACATTGAGAAAATGCACTTGTAGCTTCTAGCATAAGTTCTGGCATAAAAAGTAGTAGGCACTTAGTCAATGCTAATTGCTACAGTCGATGTTGGGGGTGGGAGGCAGGGGACGGAAGTATTCCATAATCCTGTGATTAGGTGTCAGCCTTAGTTGGCCTGTTCCTCTAGGCTGTGACCTTTACAGGTGCTTATGAGCTTTTCCTCTTTCTTAGGTGAGACTGGAAGAATAGAAGGGGTTGGAGTGGTCTAATGCCCTTGCCCATACTGGATAAGGCTCTGGTAAAGTAGTTTCCCTTAAGGGAAGCCTCTTGTTATGGAGAACATAACACTCTGGGCCTACTTCAAAACTGTTACTTAAAATGGGTTGAATTATGTCTCTCATGTCCACATGGATGTTGACATCGTAACCCCCAGTACACTTGATGTGACTTTATTTTGAGATACAATCTACACAGAAGTAATCAAGGGAGGTCATTATGTTGGACCCTAATCCAATGAGACTGGTGTCCTTATAAGTTTGGACACAGAGACATGCACAGAGGGAAAGTGATGTGAAGATATAGGGAGAGTGATGTGATTTCTCCAAAGAAGATATGCAAATGGCCAGTAAACACATAAAAAGATGCTCAGCATCATTAGTCATTAGGGAAATGCAAAGCAGAATCGCAGTAAGATACCACCTCACATACACTAGGTGTCTATAATCAAAAGTACAAAAAAATAGCAAGTGTTGGCAATGATGTGGAGAAATTGGAAAACCTATACATTGCTAGTAGAAATGTGAAAGGGTTCAGCTACTTTGAGAAACAGTGTGACAGTTCCTCAAAATGTTAGACATGGAATACTATATGACCCAGCAAACCTACTCTAGATATTTACCTAAGAGAACTGAAAGCTTAAGTCCACACGAAAACATGTAAATTAATGTTCATAGCAGCATTATCTATAATAGCCAAAAAGCAGAAACAACCCAAATGTCCAACAACTGGTGAATGGAAAAAAATGTTTATGCCTACAATGGAATAATATTTGTCAATAAACAGGAATGAACTGCTACTGGTACTGGTACAACATGAATACACCTTAAAAACATGGTTACATGAAAGAATTAGTCACAAAATACCACATATTTTACGATTCCATTCATAGGAAATATACCAAATAGTCAAGTCTACAGAAACAGGAAATAGATTAATGGTTGCCTATAGCTGGGGAAAGGGAGAAGAGGTTGGCAGATAGGGAGTGACTGCTAATGCATATGGAAATTTATACATATATATAAAGCCACTACAGATTCACAGGAAGTTGCAAACATAGTACCAAGAGGTTTCATGTATCATTCATTCTGTTTTCCCTAATGTTTACATATTATGTAATTATAGTACAATATCAAAACCAAGACGTTAACATTGCTACAAACTGTGTGCATAGTTCTGTGTCATTTAATCACGTGCAGATTCCTGTAAACACCTCAATCAAGATATAAAACTATTCCATCACTTCAAAAATCTCCCTCATGTTACCCCTTTATGATTATACCTACTTCTTCTAATACCCCAAATCCTCATTCCCTGGCAACCACTAATCTGTTTCTCATGTCTATAGTTTTGTTATTTCAAGAGTGGTATATAAATGGAATCATACAGTATGTTATCTTTTAAGAGTGTCTCTTTTTTTGACTCAGTGAAATGCCCTTGAGATGCATCCAAGTTGTCCATGTATCAGTGGTTAATTACTTTTTATTACTGTATAGCATTCCATGTTATTGATGTACCACAGTTTGTTTCACCATTCACCTATTGGGCATTTGAATTATTTCCAATTTTCTTTGGCTATTGCAAATAAAGGTGGCATGAACAATTGTGTACAGGTGTTTGCATGGAAATAAGTTTTTGTTTCTTTGGGATAAATGCCCAGAAATGAAAGTTATGGGTCATATATAACTCTATGTTTAGTATTTTTTAAAATACCATCCTCAGCAAACTAACACAGGAACAGAAAACCAAATACCACATGTTCTCACTTATAAGTGGGAGCTAAATGAGGAGAACTTATGAACAGGAAGGAAACAACAGACTGGGGTCTACTTGAGGGTGGAGGGTAGGAGGAGGCAGAGGAGCAGAAAAGATAACTATTGTGTACTTGGCTTAATTCCTGGGTGATGAATCATCTGTACAACAAAACCCTGTGACATGAGTTTACTGTGTAACAAACCTTCACAAGTACCCCTAAACCTAAAATAAAAGTTAAAAAAAGAAACAAACAAAGTGTTTGTTGGGAGAAGGATATTGAAGTCTCCAATTATAATTGTGGATTTATCTAATTCCCTTTTCAGTTCTATCAGTTCTTGCTTCATATATCTTGCAGCTCTGTTGTTTTTGCATATGCATTAGGATTTCTGTGTCTCCTTGATGGATCGATCCTTTATCATTATGTAATGTCTCTGTCCCTCATTATTTTCTGTGCTCTGAAGTCTACTCTAGCCACTCCTGCATTTTTTGATTACTTTATGCATAGTATATCTTTTTTTTTTTTTTTTTTTTTTTTTGAGACGGAGTCTTGCTCTGTCGCCCAGGCTGGAGTGCAGTGACACAATCTCGGCTCACTGCAAGCTCCGCCTCCCGGGTTCACGCCATTCTCCTGCCTCAGCCTCCTGAGTAGCTGGGACTACAGGCGCCCGCCACCACGCCCGGCTAATTTTTTGTATTTTTAATAGAGACAGGGTTTCACCGTGGTCTCGATCTCCTGACCTTGTGATTCGCCCGCCTCGGCCTCCCAAAGTGCTGGGATTACAGGTGTGAGCCACCACGCCCGGCCTGCATAGTTTATCTTTTTCCATCCTTTTACTTTTCACATATATACATCATTATGAAGTGATTTTCTTGAAGTTGGTATATAATAGAGCCTATTTTAGTCTATTTTGTTGATCTCTGTCTTTTAACTGTTGTATAGAGGTTACTTACATTTACTTTAATTATTGATGTATTGGGGCTTATGCCTGCCATTTTATTTTTTATTTTTTGTTCTCTGTTTTTCATTTTTCTGTTTTTTGTTTCCTTCCCTCCTATGGCTTAACATTTTTAGAATTCTGTTTTTATTTAAATATTATGTTTTTGGATGTGTATCTTTGCATACACTTTTGGTGGTTGTACCATCTATTATATTTTATGTATTTATACATCTGTGTCTATCTCTCTATCTTTAAAAAGTCTACCAGTTGAGTGAAGCATAGAAAACTTACCTCCTTTATGTCCTTTTGCCCTTCTCCCATTTATAATATAATTGTCTTAAATATTTTTTCTGTATACATTGAGAACAATATCAATGTTATTTTTTCTTCAACCATCAATCATAATTTGGAAAATTCAAGAGGAGAAGCAAAATCTATAGTATTTCCCTATATAATTTTCTTTTGCCACTGATCTTTTTCCCTCCAGATAGTCGAAGATTCCTATTTTCTCATTTTCTTTCTATTCCAAGAGTTTCCTTTAGCAATTTTTTAGGCTATGTAGATCTGGTAGTGACAAATCACTTAGTTTTTCTTCTGAGAGTGTTTGGGTTTTCCTTCATTCCTGAAGGATATTTTGTTGAAAATGTAATTTGAGGTTGGCAGTTCCCTTCCAGCTCTTGAAAAATGTTGCACACACTTCCTTCTGGCCACCATAGTTTTTGATAAGAAATTTGTTGTCTTTCAAATTGTTTTTCCCCTATAGGCAATGTGTTGTTTCTCTTTGGCTGCTTTCAGAGTTTTTGTTTTTGTTTTTAGTTTTCATAAATTTAATGTGATGTGTCTTGTCATGGATTTCTTTGAGTTTGTTATGTTTGGAGTTCATTTGATTCTTGAATTTTTAGGTTTATGTCTTGTGTCAAATTTTGGAAAATTTCAACCATTATTTCTTGAATACTTTCTCAGTCCCTCCCTCTTCTTTCTTCTTTCCTTCTGAAACTCAAATAACATAAATTTTAGGTCTTTTGTTATAGTCTCATAGGTTCCTGACACACTATTTTTTCTCTGTTATTCAGATTTGGTCATTTCTATTATTCTGTATTCAAGTTCTTTCCTCTGTTGTCTCCATTCAGCTGTTGAGTTCATTATTGATATTTTGAAGTTAACTATTGTGTTTTTTACTTCTAAATTTTCCATTTGGCTCTTTTTATATTTCTATTTGCTTGCTGCAATTTTTCTATTTCTTTGCTGATAATTTCTATTTTTTGTAACTTTTTAAAGTGTGGTTATGATTGCTCATTGAAGCATTTTATGATAATTGCTTTAAACTCTTTGTCAGATAATCCTAACATCTGTCAATGTGTTAGCATCTGCTGATTGGTTTTTATCATTCAAGTTGAAATCTTCTTGTTTTTTTTTTTTTTTTTTGCATGTCAGTGATTTTCAATTGAAACTTGGACATTTGAGGTATTATGAAAGTCTACATCTTATTTAAATCTTGTGTTTTAGAAGGCCTCCTCTGACACCACTCTGCAGGTGAAGGATGGTGCCACCTTATTACTTCCAAGGAGTCTGGGACTCCTTGTTACTTCTGGGTGGAGGCAGGAATTTAATGAGACGGTGTTATTCCTTGAATTTCAAGATCCCTAACTGTTTTACCTTTTTTTTTCTGCATTTTTTTTTTTTTTTTTTTTTTTTTGCACGTCAGTGACTTTCAGTTGGAACTCGGACATTTGGGGTATTATCAAAGTCTACATCTTATTTAAATCTCATGTTTTAGAAGGCCTCCTCTGACACCACTCTCCAGGTGAAAGATGGTGCCACCTTATTACTTCCAGGTGGGTGTAGAAATCCAGGTTTCCACTCAGTGTTTGTTGATATCTGGCAGGAAAGGACTTCTTGTTACTTCTGGGTGGAGGTGGGAATTTAGTGCGATGGTGTTATTCCTTGGGTTTCAAGGTCCCTAACTGTTTTACCTTTTTTTCCTGCACCCTTTAGATACTTCCAAATTTCTGTCCCACATAATGTTCAGAATTTTTAATCTGTACTTAATTGGAAGAATATGAAAATTATGTCTATTCCATCTTTCCAATGTAAATTTAAAACATTTTATCACCTCAAAAGCATAAATTCAGACATTATCTTTTGGGGTGATTAAAAGGTTTTAATTTACATTTTAGTGATGATTGTACAATTATCCACATATATTTAACACTATTGAATTGTATACTTTCAATGGGTTATTTTATAATATGTGAATTATATCTCTATAAAACAGTTAAAAATCAAAAAACAAAACAAAAACAAAAAGAAGTGAGGGTCGGGTGCAGTGGTTTATGCCTGTAATCCCAGCATTTTGGGAGGCTGAGGCAGGAGGATCACTTGAGGTCAGGAGTTTGAGACCAGCCTGACCAACATGGCAAAAACCCGTCTCTACTAAAAATACAAAAATTAGCTGGGTATGGTGGCACGTGCCTGTAATCCCAGCTACTTGGGAGGCTGAGGCAGGAGAATTGCTTGAACCTGGTAGGTGGAGGTTGCAGTGAGCCGAGATCACACCACTGCATTCCAGCCTGGGTGACAGAGTGAGACTCTGTCTCGAAAAAAAAGAAAATTTAAAAAATAATAATAATAAGTGAGAGGGTTGCTCAGTAGCTAGAAGAGTACATGAGGTAGCTTATTTTTTGGGGGGGTAAATGTCAAGGGGGGCTGCCTCTATTTCTGCCTCTCTATGTTCTCTCTAATTGTCCAATGACTAACTCCAATGTTACCATCTCCATGTCTCCTTATCCATGAAGTGTTTCTCCATGGCAAACTAACTTTGTTGAGTGACTACCTCAACATTAGCACAGGCACTATGATAGTCATTATCATATTCAATTATCCCGGTGATACTGTATGGTAAATAGTGTTATTTCCATTTTAAATTTGAAGAAAGTATGGTTCTGTAAGGTTAAACAACTTGTCCAAAGTCAAACAAGTGAGAAGTGAGGAAGCTGAGATTTCTACTTTATCATCTTATCTCCTTTATAGTGCTCTTCACTTTCTGCTTTGCATTACAGACACTTGTCTATTTGTACCATTATCTGTACTAAGTTGCAAGCTTCCTGAATGAAGGAATAATGTCTTATTCACATTTGGATGTTTTGCAGTGCCTAACATATAAGTGTTGTGGTCAATAATGAAATGTTTGTTGAATGAATAAATGGCTATAATAAAGTCCATTGAATGAAAAATATTGTATGGCTAGTGCTATTATCTTCCTCTGCTAGGTAAACAGGAAACCTGAGAGGCCCCAAATGAGTCAGGCATGGAATAAGTGCCACTATTCAGTGCTATACAAGTCCTTTGTTGGATATGTTATTTTCAATATATTTTCCCAGTCTATAGCTCATCTTTAACAGTGTCTTTCAGAGTGAAAGTTTTTATTTTGATGCATTCCAATTTATTTACTTTTTTTTCCTTTGCTGATACCACTTTTGGTATCATGTCTAGGAACTTTTCATCTAATCCCAGATCATCAAGATTCTCCCCTGTGGTTCATCTTTAAAATTTTATGGTGGATCTATGACCTGAGTTAATTTTTATATAAGGTTTAAGTAAACATCCATTTATTTGTCTATGAATGTCTAATTGTTCCAGTACCATTTGTTGAAGACTATACTTTCTCCATTAAATTGCTTTTGCACCTTTGTCAAAAATCAATGACCATATTTCTGTGGGTGTGTCTATGGACTTCCTATTTCTATTCCTGTTGTTATCTTTCTGTTGCTTTCACTTCCACAGTATCTTGATTACTGTAGTCTTATAGTAATTCTGTATTCTGTTCCATTGGTCAGTTTATCTATTCCATTCACCAGTACCATGCTGTCTTGATTATTGTAGCTTTATAGTAAGCCTTAAAGTTGGGTAGTGTCAGTCCTCTGACTTTTTTGTTCTTCAGTATTGTGTTAACTATTTTGAATCTTTTGCCCTTCCATATAAATGTTAGAATCAGTTTGTCAGTAACCATTGCTATATTCTAACAAGTTATTTTTCCAACTTTTATAGTTGGGAAAAATTGACATCATAACAATATTGAGTATTCTTATCCATGAGTATGTACTATCTCCTCATGAATTTATATCTTCTTGGATTTCTTGAATCAGTTTTGTAGTTTTCCTCATATAGATCCTGTAGGAATTTTGTTAGCTTTATTCCTAAGTATTTCATTTTTTTTTTGGTGCTAATGTAAATGGTTATGTTTCTATTTCAAATTCTAATTGTTCATTGCTATTATATAGGAAAGAAGTAGACTTTTGTATATTAACCTTATATCCTGTGGCTTTCCTATAATAGATTGTTAGTTCCAAGAGTTTTTTGCCTATTCTTTTGGATTATCTACATAGACAATTATGTTATCTACAAAGACAGTTTTATTTTCTCCTTCCCAACTGTATACATTTTATTTCCTTTTCTTATCTTATTGCATTAGCTAAGACTTCTAGTACGATGGTGAATAGCAGTGGTGAGAAGAGCATCCTTGCCTTGTTCCCAGTCTCAGGGAGCAAGCATCCAGTTTCTCACCTTTAAGTTTAATCTTAGCTGTAGACTTTTTGTAGATTTTTAAAAAGCTGAGGGAGTTCCTCTCTCTTCCTCGCTTGCTGAGGGTTTTTATTATGAATCTGTGTTAGATTTCATCAAATGCTTTTTTCTGCATCAATTGATATGATCAGATGATTTTTACTTTTTAGCCTACTGATATGGTAGATTATATTAATTGAATTTTGAATGTTTAACCAGCCATGCATACTTGGAATAAATTTGATTTAGTCATGGTACACAATTATTTTTATACATTGTTGGATTTGATTTGCTAATATTTTGTTGAGGATTTTGGTATCTATGTTCATAAGGATGTTGGTCTGCAGTTTTGTTCTTGTAATATCTTTATGTGGTTTCAGTATTAAAATAATGCTGACCTCATAAGATCAGTTAGGAAATGGTCTCTTCTGTTTATATTTTCTGAAAGAGATTATAAAGAGTTGGTATCATTTCTTCCTTGAATGTTTGGTAGAATTTATCGGTAAAACCACCTGGGCCTACTACTTTCTGTTTTGGGAGGTTATGAATTATTGACTTAATTCCTGTAATGGATATAGACCTATTCAGATTATCTATTTCTCTTTGTGTGAGTTTTAGTAGTTTTTTTTTTCAAGTATTGGTCCATTTTATCTAGGTTATCATATTTGTGGGCATAGAATTGATCATAATATTCTTTTATTATCCTCTCTAACACCCATGGGCTCTCTTTGATTTCTGATATTAGTATTTTATGTCCTCTTTATTTTCTTTTCATGGTTAGCCTGGTTAGTGATATATCAATTTTGTTGACCTTTTCAAAGAACCAGCCTTTGATTTTGTTAATTTTCTCTATTGATTCCTGTTTTCAATTTCATTGATTACTGATCTAATTTTTATTTTCTTCTGCTTGCTTCAGACGTATATTATTCTTCTTTCTCTAGTTTCCTAAAGTGGAAACAAAGATTATTGATTTTATATTTTTTTCTTCTATAATGTGTGCACTCAATGCTATAGATTTCCCTCTAAACGCTGATTTTACTGCATCCAACAAATTTTAATAATTTGTATTTTCATTTTCATTAAGTTTAAAATATTTTAAGGTTTCTCTTAGGACTTTTTTTGACTTCTGTATTATTTAGAAGTGTATTGCTTAATCTCCATTTTTTTTCATTTTTCAGCTATTTTTCTGTCCCTGATTTCTAGTTTAAGATTCCAGTGTAATCTTTAAGGATATTTTGTATTATTCATATTCTTTTAAATTTGTTAAGGTATATTTTATGGCTCAGAATGTGGTCTATCTTGATGTTGTTCCATGTAAACTTGAGAATAATGTGTATTCTGCTCTTGTTGAATGAAGTATTCTATAAATGTCAATTAAACTTAGTTGATTGATGGTGCTGTTGAGTCCAACTATATCCTTACTGATTTTCTGCCAACTGAATCTGTCAATGACTGATTGAGGGTGGTGAAGTCTCCAACTATAATAATGAATTCATCTATTTCTCCTTGTAGGTCTATTAGTTTTTGTCTCACATATTTTGATACTCTGTCTTTATATGCATATACATTCAGGATTGTTACATCTTCTTAGAGAATATGCCTCTTTATCATTACATAATACTTTTCTTTATCCTTGATAAATTTCCTTGTGCTGAAGTCTGCTTTGTGAAACTAATATAGCTAATCCAGATTCCTTTTGATTATAGTTAGCATGGCATATCTTACTTTATCTTACCCCTTTACTTTTAATCTATTTCTTTATATTAAAGGTTTCATTTAGACAACGTGTAGTTGGGTCTTATTTTTAATCTACTCTGACAACCTCTGACTTTTAATTGATGCAGTTATAGCATATACATTTAAGGTGATTACAATATAGTTAGATTAATATCTAGCATGTCTGTAACTCTTTTATATTTGTTGCACTTGTTGTTTGTTCGTTTTTATCTTCCCCTCTTTTTCTGACTTCTCTGATTTTAATTGTACATATTTTGTAATTTCATTTTCTCTCCTTTTGTAGCATATTATACTTCTTTTTATTAATAATTTATTAATTTCCTTAGAGTGTACAGTATGCATTTACAATTTAATATAATTTACAATTACTGTAAGTCCACTTTTAAATAATAGCATACTTCACAGGTAATGCAGATGTTTTATAACAGTAATTCCCCCTCATCACTCATAACATTGTTATCATTTATTTCACTTATTGATAAACTACAATCACCAAATACATTGTTATTATTATTTCAATGTGTTATCTCTTAGATCAACTAGGAATAAGAAAAATAAAAGATTTTATTTTACCTTCATTTATTCATTCTCTAACATTCTTCCTTTATATAAATCTAAGTTTCTGATCTATCTCACTTTAGGATTCTGGCTACAAGATTCTTGGGATTGGGGGCAGTGGCTCACGACTGTAATCCCAGCACTTTGGGAGGCTGAGGCAGGTGGATCACGAGGTCGAGAGATCGAGACCATCATGGCCAACATGGTGAAACCCCGTCTCTACTAAAAATACAAAAACTAACTGGGTGTGGTGACATACACCTATAGTCCCTGCTACTTGGGAGGCTGAGGCAGGAGAATCGCTTGAACCCTGGAGGTGGAGATTGCAGTGAGCCAAGATCATGCCACTGCACTCCAGCCTGGCTACAGAGCAAGACTCTATCTCAAAAAAACAAAAACAAAAAAAATCTTGGTTGATAGCTTTTTGTGGTTTTGTTTTGTTTTGTTTTGTTTCTTAGTACTTTGAAGATGTTCCTTCTCTCTGAGGAACTATTAACATTTCTTGCAAAACAGGTCTACTAGTGACAAAGTCCTACAATTTTAATTGCTTTTTGAAAGTCTTTATTTCTCCTTCACTCTTGAAGGATGCAGAACTCTAGGTTGGTGGGGATTTTTTTCATTTCAAAATTTAAATATTATACTTCATTCTCTTTTTTCTTGCATGGTTTCTGAGAGAAAGAATGATATAATTCTTATACTTGCTCCTCGGTAGGTAAGGTTTTTTATTTTCCTCTGGCTTCTTTCACAGTTTAGACAACACGTAGTTGGGTCTTATTTCTTTATCTCTTTTATATCTTATATCTCTTTGTCTTTGATTTTGTGAAGTTTGAATATGATATACCTACATGTAGATGTTTTGGTATTTATCCAGCTTGTTGGGGCTCCAAGCTTCCTGAATCTGTGCTTTGGTGTTTGTCATTAATTTTAGGAAATTCTCAGCTATTATTATTTTAAATATTTCTTCTCTTCCTCTCTCGTCTTATATTCCCATTACACTTATGTTTTACCTTTTCTAACTGTTCCAAGTTGTCTTTTTTATTCTTTCTCTTTTGCGGGTTTGTAAGTTTCTATTGGCACACCTTCAAGCTCACTGATTTTTCCCTTACCATGTCCAGTCTACTGATGAGCCCATCAATGGCATTCTTCCTTTCTGTACAGTGTTTTTTTTCTTTCTAGAATTTATTTTCAATTCCTTCTTAAAATTTCCTTCTCGCTGCTTACATTACCCATGTGGTTTTGCAAGTTGTCCACTTTTTCTGTTAGAGCCCATAGTATTTTATTCACAAGTATTTTGAATTCCCAGTCTGATAATTCCAAAATCTCTGCCATATCTGAGTCTCATTCTGGTGCATTTTGTGTGTGTGCCCTTTAGTGCTTCTGGTAATTGTTTGTTGAAAACCGGATATTACGTATCAAGTAATAGGAACAGAGATAAGTATGCCTTTAGGGTGAGGTTTTATGTTATTCTGGCTAGGAACTAAGCTCTGTTTAATGTTTTTTGTAGATATAGGTGAACTTCAATTTCCTCTAGTGTCCTTATTTTTATCTTCCCTGAATATTTGGGTTTGCCTAGCAACTGCTTCCTAAATGAATCTGTAAGACTTTTTCAGCTGCAATTCACTATAATTATAAAGGAACCCTGTTAATGGGTTAGATTGGAGGACAAGTGAAGCCTACCTGTTATCTTTAGGTATTATCTTTTAGGGCCTGTGTTTTTTTTTTTTTTTTTTTTTTTTTTTATTATACTTTAAGTTCTAGGGTACATGTGCATAACGTTATATCATGTATAACTCCCCAATGCAATCCCTCCCTCCTCCCCCTCCCCATGATAGGCCCCAGTGTGTGATGTTCCCCTTCCCGAGTCCAAGTGATCTCATTGTTCAGTTCCCACCTATGAGTGAGAACATGTGGTGTTTGGTTTCTCTTCTTGTGATAGTTTGCTAAGAATGATGGTTTCCAGCTGCATCCATGTCCCTACAAAGGACGCAAACTCATCCTTTTGATGGCTGCATAGTATTCCATGGTGTATATGTGCCACATTTTCTTAATCCAGTCTGTCACAGATGGACATTTGGGTTGATTCCAAGTCTTTGCTATTGTGAATAGTGCCGCAATAAACATACGTGTGCATGTGTCTTTGTAGTAGAGTAATTTATAATCCTTTGGGTATATACCCAGTAGTGGGATGGCTGGGTCATATGGTACATCTAGTTCTAGATCCTTGAGGAATCGCCATACTGTTTCCATAATGGTTGAACTAGTTACAATCCCACCAACAGTGTAAAAGTGTTCCTATTTCTCCACATCCTCTCCAACATCTATTGTTTCCTGACTTCTTAATGATTGCCATTCTAACTGGTGTGAGATGGTATCTCATTGTGGTTTTGATTTGCATTTCTCTGATGGCGAGTGATGATGAGCATTTTTCATGTGTCTGTTGGCTGTATGGATGTCTTCTTTTGAGAAATGTCTGTTCATATCCTTTCCCCACTTTTTGATGGGGTTGTTTGTTTTTTCTTGTATATTGTTTGAGTTCTTTGTAGATTCTGGATATTAGCCCTTGTCAGATGAGTAGGTTGCAAAAATTTTCTCCCATTCTGTAGGTTGCCTGTTCACTCTGATGGTAGTTTCTTTGCTGTGCAAAAGCTCTTTAGTTTAATGAGATCCCATTTGTCAATTTTGGCTTTTGCTGCCGTTGCTTTTGGTGTTTTAGACATGAAGTCCTTGCCCATGCCTATGTCCTGAATGGTACTACCTAGATTTCTTCTAGGGTTTTTATGGTATTAGGTCTAACATTTAAGTCTCTAATCCATCTTGAATTATTTTCGTATAAGGGGTAAGGAAAGGATCCAGTTTCAGCTTTCTACTTGTGGCTAGCCAATTTTCCCAGCACCATTTATTAAATAGGGAATCCTTTCCCCATTTCTTGTTTTTGTCAGGTTTGTCAAAGATCAGATGGCTGTAGATGTGTGGTATTATTTCTGAGGACTCTGTTCTGTTCCACTGGTCTATTTCTCTGTTGTGGTACCAGTACCATGCTGTTTTGGTTACTGTAGCCTTGTAGTATAGTTTGAAGTCAGGTAGCGTGACGCCTCCAGCTTTGTCCTTTGACCTAGGATTGTCTTGGCAATGCGGGCTCTTTTTTGGTTCCATATGAACTTTAAAGCAGTTTTTTCCAATTCTGTGAAGAAAGTCATTGGTAGCTTGATGGGGATGGCATTGAATCTATAAATAACCTTGGGCAGTATGGCCATTTTCACGATATGATTCTTCCTATCCATGAGCATGGTATGTTCTTCCATTTGTTTGTGTCCTCTTTGATTTCACTGAGCAGTGGTTTGTAGTTCTCCTTGAAGAGGTCCTTACATCCTTGTAAGCTGGATTCCTAGGTATTTGTCTCTTTGAAGCAATTGTGAATGGAAGTTCATTCCTGACTTGGCTCTCTGCTTGTCTGTTACTGGTGTATAAGAATGCTTGTGATTTTTGCACATTAATTTTGTATCCTGAGACTTTGCTGAAGTTGCTTATCAGCTTAAGGAGATTTTGGGCTGAGACGATGGGTTTTTTCTAAATATACAATCATGTCATCTGCAAACAGGGACAATTTGACTTCTTCTTTTCCTAACTGGATACCCTTGATTTCTTTCTCTTGCCTGATTGCCCTAGCCAGAACTTCCAACACTATGTTGAATAGGAGTGGTGAGAGAGGGCATCCCTGTCTTGTGCCAGTTTTCAAAGGGAATTTTTCCAGTTTTTGCCCATTCAGTATGAATTAGCTGTGGGTTTGTCGTAAATAGCTCTTATTATTTTGAGGTACGTTCCATCAATACCGAATTATTGAGCGTTTTTAGCATAAAGGGCTGTTGAATTTTGTCAAAAGCCTTTTCTGCATCTATTGAGATAATCATGTGGTTCTTGTCTTTGGTTCTGTTTATATGCTGGATTACGTTTATGATTTGCGAATGTTGAACCAGCCTTGCATCCCAGGGATGAAGCCCACTTGATCATGGTGGATAAGCTTTTTGATGTGCTGCTGAATCCGGTTTGCCAGTATTTTATTGAGAATTTTTGCATCGATGTTCATCAGGGATATTGGTCTAAAATTCTCTTTTTTTGTTGTGTCTCTGCCAGGCTTTGGTATCAGGATGATGTTGGCCTCATAAAATGAGTTAGGGAGGATTCCCTTTTTCTATTGATTGGAATAGTTTCAGAAGGAATGGTACCAGCTCCTCCTTGTACCTCTGGTAGAATTCAGCTGTGAATCCATCTGGTCCTGGACTTTTTTTGGTGGGTAGGCTATTAATTGTTGCCTCAATTTCAGAGCCTGTTATTGGTCTATTCAGGGATTCAACTTCTTCCTGGTTCAGTCTTGGGAGAGTGTAAGTGTCCAGGAAATTATCCATTTCTTCTAGATTTTCTAGTCGATTTGCGTAGAGGCATTTATAGTATTCTCTGATGGTTGTTTGTATTTCTGTGGGGTCGGTGGTGATATCCCCTTTATCATTTTTATTGCGTCTATTGATTCCTCTCTCTTTTTCTTTATTAGTCTTGCTAGCGGTCTGTCAATTTTGTGATCTTTTCAAAAAACCAACTCCTGGATTCATTGATTTTTGGAGGGTTTTTGTGACTCTATCTCCTTCAGTTCTGCTCTGATCTTAGTATTTCTTGCCTTCTGCTAGCTTTTGAATGTGTTTGCTCTTGCCTCTCTAGTTCTTTTAATTGTGATGTTAAAGTGTCAATTTTAGATCTTTCCTGCTTTCTCTTGTGGGCATTTAGTGCTATAAATTTCCCTCTACACACTGCTTTAAATGTGTCCAGAGATTCTGGTATGTTGTATCTTTGTTCTCATTGGTTTCAAAGAACATCTTTATTTCTGCTTTCATTTCGTTATGTACCAGTAGTCATTCAGGAGCAGGTTATTCAGTTTCCATGTAGTTGAGCGGTTTTGATTGAGTTTCTTAGTCCTGAGTTCTAGTTTGATTGCACTGTGGTCTGAGAGACAGTTTGTTATAATTTCTGTTCTTGTACATTTGCTGAGGAGTGCTTTACTTCCAATTATGTGGTCAATTTTGGAATAAGTGCGATGTGGTGCTGAGAAGAATGTATATTCTGTTGATTTGGGGTGGAGAGTTCTATAGATGTCTTAGGTCCGCTTGGTGCAGAGATGAGTTCAATTCCTGGATATCCTTGTTAACTTTCTGTCTCGTTGATCTGTCTAATGTTGACAGTGGAGTGTTGAAATCTCCCATTATTATTGTATGGGAGTCTAAGTCTCTTTGTAGGTCTCTAAGGACTTGCTTTATGAATCTGGGTGCTCCTGTATTGGGTGCATATATATTTAGGAGAGTTAGCTCTTCCTGTTGAATTGATCCCTTTACCATTTGTAATGGCCTTCTTTGTCTCTTTTGATCTTTGATGGTTTAAAGTCTGTTTTATCAGAGACTAGGATTGCAACCCCTGCTTTTTTTTGTTCTCCATTTGCTTGGTAGATCTTCTCCATCCCTTTATTTTGAGCCTATGTATGTCTCTGCATGTGAGATGGGTCTCTGAATACAGCAGACTGATGGGTCTTGACTCTTTATCCAGTTTGCCAGTCTGTGTCTTTTAATTGGAGCATTTAGTCCATTTACATTTAAGGTTAATATTGTATGTGTGAACTTGATCCTGTCATTATGATATTAACTGGTTTTTTGCTCATTAGTTGATGCAGTTTCTTCCTAGCCTCGATGGTCTTTACATTTTGGCATGTTTTTGCAATGGCTGGTACGGTTGTTCCTTTCCATGTTAGGGCTTCCTTCAGGGTCTCTTGTAAGGCAGGCCTGGTGGTGACAAAATCTCTAAGCATTTGCTTATCTGTAAAGGATTTTATTTCTCCTTCACTGATGAAACTTAGTTTGGCTGGATATGAAATTCTGGGTTGAAAATTCTTTTCTTTAAGAACGTTGAATATTGGCCCCCACTCTCTTCTGGCTTGTAGAGTTTCTGCCGAGAGATCTGCTGTAGTCTGATGGGCTTCCCTTTGTGGGTAACCCGACCTTTCTCTCTGGCTGCCCTTAAGATTTTTTCTTCATTTCAACTTTGGTGAATCTGGCAATTATGTGTCTTGGAGTTGCTCTTCTGGAGGAGTATCTTTGTGGCGTTCTCTGTATTTCCTGAATTTGAATGTTGGCCTGCCCTACTAGGTTGGGGAAGTTCTCCTGGATGATATCCTGAAGAGTGTTTTCCAACTTGGTTCCATTTTCCCCCTCACTTTCAGGCACCCCAATCAGACGTAGATTGGTCTTTTTACATAATCCCATACTTCTTGCAGGCTTTGTTCATTTCTTTTTCTTCTTTTTTCTTTTGGTTTCTCTTCTCGCTTCATTTCATTCATTTGATCCTCAATCGCTGATACTCTTTCTTCCAGTTGATCGAGTCGGTTACTGAAGCTTGTGCATTTGTCACGTATTTCTCGTGTCATGTTTTCATCTCTGTCATTTCGTTTATGATCTTCTCTGCATTAATTAGTCTAGCTGTCAATTCTTCACTTTTTTTTCAAGATTTTTAGTTTCTTTGCGCTGGGTACGTAATTCCTCCTTTAGCTCTGAGAAGTTTGATGGACTGAAGCCTTCTTCTCTCATCTCGTCAAAGTCATTCTCTGACCAGCTTTGATCCGTTGCTGGCGATGGGCTGCGCTCCTTTGCAGGGGGAGATGCGCTCTTATTTTTGAATTTCCAGCTTTTCTGCCCTGCTTTCTTCCCATCTTTGTGGTTTTATCTGTCTCTGGTCTTTGATGATGGTGACGTACTGATGGGGTTTTGGTATAGGTGTCCTTCCTGTTTGATAGTTTTCCGTCTGACAGTCAGAAGGACTGTCTGTTGGTCTGTTGGAGATTGCTTGAGGTCCACTCCAGACCCTGTTTGCTGGGTATCAGCAGCAGAGGTTGCCAAAGATAGAATATTGCTGAGCAGCGAGTGTACCTGTCTGATTCTTCCTTTGGAAGTTTCCTCTCAGGGATGACTCCACCCTGTGAGGTGTGGGGTGTCAGACTGCCCCTAGTGGGGGATGTCTCCCAGCTAGGCTACTCAGGGGTCAGGGACCCACCTGAGCAGGCAGTCTGTCCGTTCTCGATCTCAACCTCGCGTTGGGAGATCCACGGCTCTCCCCAAAGCTGTCAGACAGAGTCGTTCGCCTCTGCACCGCCCCCGCTGCTTTCCCTATTGGACCTCAGCTGTGGGCTGTCCCCAGAGGTGGAGTCTACAGAGACAGGGGTTTCCTTGAGCTGCTGTGAGCTCCACCCAGTTCGAGCTTCCCAGCGGCTTGTTTACCTACTTAAGCCTCAGCAATGGCGGGCGCCCCTCCCCCAGCCTCGCTGCTGCCTTGCGGATAGATCGCCGCAGACGGCTGTGTTAGCAGTGAGGGAGGCTCCGTGGGCGTGGGACCCTCCCAGCCAGGTGTGGGATATATTCTCCTGGTGTGCCTGTTTCCTAAAGCGCAGTATTGGGGTGGGAGTTACGCGATTTCCAGGTGTTATGTGTCTCAGTTCCCCTGGCTAGGAAAACGGATTCCTTCCCCCTTGCGCTCCAGGTGAGGCGATGCCTCGCCCTGCTTCAGCTCACGCTGGTCAGGCTGCAGCAGCTGACCAGCACGATTGTCCGGCACTCCCTAGAGATGACCCCAGTACCTCAGTTGAAAATGCAGAAATCACCGGTCTTCTGTGTTACTCGCGCTGGGAGTTGGAGACTGGAGCTGTTCCTATTCGGCCATCTTGCTCCGCCCCCGAGCCTGTGTTTTTTAACCAATATGAAAAAAAAATTTTCTTTATTTTTCATTTGAGTTGTTTAATCCATAACATTGAATATTATTATTGATAAATTGGATTAGGCTGTCATTTGCTTTTGGTTTCTATATATTTCATGTCTTTTCTGTTTCCTTTTAATGCTTTGTTTTGCACTAAGTGAATATGCCTAGTGTAGCGTTAATTCCTTTAATAATTTTTTCACTATAGTTTTTGAGGTTATATTCTCTAGGGCTTACCACATACATCTTAACTTATCAGAATCTAATTCATATTTATACTAGCTGATTTCTAGTAGATATAAAAAATATATTCCTATACACCTCTATCTGCCCCTCTTCTGTGCCATTATTGTTATATATTGATAGATAGATAATATCTATATATATTTTAAACCAACAATGCAGTGTTATAATATTATGCTATATGAATTTATGTATTTGAAAGAAGCTGAGAGAAGAAAGGACCAAGTATTTTTTAAACAGTTTAGTAGCCTTCTTAATTAGCTATTTGGATTCTTTTTGTTTCTTCTTTTGTATTCAGATTACCATATGGTGTCATTTTCTTACTCCAAATCAGCTTTTTTTCTACCTGCAAGCTTTGTCCTTTTATTATCAAACTGATTGCATTCTATATAAGTCCAAAATACAATTACATGCATACATCTTTTATGTGATTGACTTTTAAGTTGGCATATACTGTACTTATAATTACCTGCACAATAACGTATCAGTGCTTATTTTTTTTTGTGGATTTGAATTTCTATCTGGTATCACTTGCTTTCAGCCCCGAGGAATTTCTTCAATATTCTTAAGAAAATCCAGTATCTAACAACAAATTCTCTTGGTTTTGTTGTTGATCTGAAAATGTCTTTGTTTCCCCTTCATTTTTGAAAGGTAGATATCGGCACAAGATTCTTGGGGTTGGGGGCAGGGCTCAAGCCTGTAATCCCAGCACTTTGGGAGGCTGAGGCACGTGGATCACTGATTTGGTCAAGAGATCGATATCATCCTTGCCAACATGGTGAAACCCCGTCTCTACTAAAAATACAAAAAATTAGCTGAGTGTGGGAATAAAACTATAGTCCTGCTACTTGGGAGGCTGACGGCAGGAGAATTGCTTTGAACCCTGGAGGTGGAGATTGCAGGAGCCAGATCATGCCACTGCACTCCAGCCTGGCTACAGAGCAAGACTCTATCTCAAAAAAACAAAAACAAAAAAATCTTGGTTGACAGCTTTTGTGACTTTTGGTTTTGTTTGTTTCTCAGTATTGAAGATGTCACACCACTGCTTTCTGGACTCCATTGTCGCTGATATGAAGTAATCTACATCTTCTTTGTACATAATGAGTCATTTATCCCTCACTAATTTTAAATTTTCTCTTTGTCTTTGAGTTCAACATTTTAACTATAATGTTGTCCAAATGTGTCTC